>NC_057798.1:263959967-264169342 GCF_018294505.1 Triticum aestivum | reverse complement strand
ACACGCGAAAAACAGAATCTGTCAAAAACAGAATAGTCTGTAGTAATCTGTAACTCTCGAATACTTCTGTAAATCCAAAAATCTAGACAAATTAGGAAAGCCTGAGCAATTTGTGTATCAATCCAGAGCAAAAATAATCATATCAAAATCACGTTTCTGTGAATTATCAAAACTAATTTACTGGTTGCAAAAGTTTCTGATTTTCAGCAGGATCAACACAACTATCACCATAAGCTATCCTAAAGGTTTAACTTGGCATAAACACTAGTTAAAACATAAAACCACATCTAACCAGAGGCTAGATGAATTATTTATTACTAATCAGGAAAAAAGCAAAGAACAAAAATAAAATTGGGTTGCCTCCCAACAAGCGCTATCTTTCAACGCCCTTAGCTAGGCATAAAAACGCGAATAGATCTAGGTATTGCCATAATAATGATAGGGCAGATCTCGAAAACTCATCTCATACTCTCTACGTTCAGCGGCAAGTTTCCTTTGTGGCAAGCAAAAGTAATCAAAAGGGCTAAATTTAATGCGACAAAAATCCCCAAGATCAAGCTCGGGAGGAATTGGTTCCTTCTTTGGCCCTTCATATTGTACAACCAACTCATCATTATAAGCGTTCTTTTGGCAAAAAGTCATGAGCTTTTGTTCAAGAGAGAAACCCAACCCGTTGTTCTGAATAGCAAAATCATCGTTAAGTTCGGAAATCCTATCAACTAGAACATCGGTAGGAACCCTCTTTCTTAAATTTTCATTATAAGCAACATGATCTAAGGGTCGTAAGCGCATTATGTCTTCTTGGTTAAAGAGAATTGCTTCTATGGAAGGATGACCAACATCCACCCTATAATGCGCAAAAATTTCATTAGCCTCTTTTATTATAAATCTGAACTCATGTGCTAGAAAGATGGTAGCTGCGCGCTTAACAGAAGAATGCTCGATATTAGAAAACTCTAGAAAAATTCTTTATATGGAGGGATGCATGTGAATAAGTTGTCTTTCAAGTTCAACTACGAGCAAAGATATAGCGTCCGCAAGACTACTGGTTTTATGGAGAATAGACCCACCCATAGTGGGTAAAGCACCAGCACAAGTGAAGAAATCTTGAATAACCCCTTTTCCAATAATATTGCCACTACCAATGTGGAACTTTTTACTGTGCAAAATAGTAGGTCCTTCATGAGGATTAGTATTATCAAAAGCATCAAAGTTCCCCCCGTCGTTACTACTATCCTTTTCAACAATAACCTCCCCAATTTCGGACATAGTGGCAACAAACCAATCTAACAAAAGAGCACACAAGAAGCAAGCGAAAAAGACGAACGAAAGAGGGGCGAATAAAAGGCAAAAAAAATTAAAATCGTTTTAGAAGTGGGGGAGAGGAAAACGAGAGGCGAATGGTGAATAATGTAATGCAAGAGAGAAGAGTTTATGATGGGTACTTGGTATGGCTTGACTTGACGTAGATATCCCCGACAACGGCGCCAAAAAATAGGCAAGTTGACGGGAGACTAGTCTTGACTTGGCGTAAATCTCCCCGGTAGCGGCGCCAGAAATCCTTCCTGCTACCTCTTGAGCTTGCGTTGGTTTTTCCCTTGAAGAGGAAAGGGTGATGCAGCAAAGTAGAGTAAGTATTTCCCTCAGTTTGAGAACCAAGGTATCAATCTAGTAGGAGACAACGCACAAGTCACCGAATACCTGCACAAACAATCAACAACTTGCACCCAACGCGATAAAGGAGTTGTCAATCCCTTCACGGTTACTTGCAAAAGTGAGATCTGATAGAGATAGATAAATGGTAAAGTAAATATTTTTGGTTTATAGATCGAAAAGTAAAAGATTGCAAAATAGTAGATTGGAAACTAGTAAGATGTAAAAGAGATTCAATATAATAGAAAAGAGACCTGGGGTCCATAGGTTTCACTAGTGGCTTCTCTCACGATAGCAAATATTACGGCGGGTGAAAAAATTACCGCCGAGCAATTGATAGAAGAGGGCATAATTATGATGATATCTAAGGCAATGACCATGAACATAGGCATCACGTCTGTGTCAAGTAGACCGAGCATCACGTCTGTGTCAAGTAGACCGAAACAATTCTGCATCTACTACTATTACTCCACACATCGACCGCTATCCAACATGCATCTAGAGTATTAAGTTCATAAAGAACAGAGTAACGCATTAAGTAAGATGACATGATGTAGAGGAATTAACTCAAGCAATATGATGAAAACCCCATCTTTTTATCCTCGATGGCAACAATACAATACGTGCCTTGCTGCCCCTACTGTCACTGGGAAAGGACACCACAAGATTGAACCCAAAGCTAAGCACTTCTCCCATTGCAAGAACAACAAATCTAGTAAACAAACTAAACCGATAATTCGAAGAGACTTGCAAAGATATCAAATCATGCATATAAGAATTCAGAGAAGAACCAAATAATATTCATAGATAATCTGACCATAAATCCATGATTCATCGGATCTCGGCAAACACACCGCAAAAGAATATTACATCAAATAGATCTCCAAGAACATAGAGGAGAACATGATATTGAGAATCAAAGAGAGAAAAGAAGTCGTCTAGCTACTAGCTATGGACCCGTAGGTCTATGGTAAACTACTCACGCTTCATCGGAAGGGTAATGGTGTTGATGTAGAAGCCCTCCGTGATCAAATCCCTCTCCAGCAGGACACCGGAAAAGGTCCCTAGATGGGATCCCACGGGTACAAAAGGTTGCGGCGGTGGATGATGTCTACTACGCAACCTTCTTCTTGTAGACGTTGTTGGGCCTGCAAGTGCACAAGTTTGTAGGATAGTAGCAAAATTCCCTCAAGTGGATGACCTAAGGTTTATCAATCCGTGGGAGGCGTAGGATGAAGATGGTCTCTCTCAAACAACCCTGCAACCAAATAACAAAGAGTCTCTTGTGTCCCCAACACACCCAATACAATGGTAAATTGTATAGGTGCACTAGTTCGGCGAAGAGATGGTGATACAAGTGCAATATGGATGATAGATATAGGTTTTTGTAATCTGAAAATATAAAAACAGCAAGGTAACTAATGATAAAAGTGAGCGTAAACGGTATTGCAATGGTAGGAAACAAGGCATAGGGTTCATGCTTTCACTAGTGCAAGTTCTCTCAACAATAATAACATAGATAGATCATATAACAAGCCCTCAACATGCAACAAAGAGTCACTCCAAAGCCACTAATAGCAGAGAACAAACAAAGAGATTATGGTAGGGTACGAAACCACCTCAAAGTTATTCTTTCGGATCAATCTATTCAAGAGTTCGTACTAGAATAACACCTTAAGACACAAATCAACCAAAACCCTAATGTCACCTAGATACTCCATTGTCACCTCAAGTATCCGTGGGCATGATTATACGATATGCATCACACAATCTCAGATTCATCCAACCAACACAAAGTACTTCAAAGAGTGCCCCAGAGTTTCTACCGGAGAGTCAAGAAAACGTCTGCCAACCCCTATGCATAGGTTCATGGGCGGAACCCGCAAGTTGGTCACCAAAACATACATCAAGTGTCACGTGAAATCCCATTGTCACCATAGATAAACACGGCAAGACATACATCAAGCGTTCTCATATAAAAGACTCAATCCGATAAGATAACTTCAAGAGGGAAACTCAATTCATCACAAGGGAGTAGAGGGGGAGAAACATCATAAGATCCAACTATAATAACAAAGCTCGTGATACATCAAGATCGTGCCATAGAGAGAACACAAGAGAGAGAGAGAGATCAAACACATAGCTACTGGTACATACCCTCAGCCCCGAGGGTGAACTACTCCTTCCTCGTCATGGATAGCGTCGGGATGATGAAGATGGCCACCGAGGATGGGTTCCCCTCCGGCAGGGTGCTGGAATGGACTCCCGAGAGGTTTTTGGTGGCTACAGAGGCTTGCGGCGGCGGAACTCCTGATCTATCTTGATATTCGATGTTTTTAGGGTATGTAGGCTTATATAGGCGAAAGAAGTCGGTCGGGAGGTGCTCGAGGGGCCCACGAGACAGGGGGCGTGCCCTCCTATCTCGTGGCTGCCTCGAGGATCTTCTGACGTGAACTCCAAGTCTCCAGGATCATATTCTCCCAAAAAATCACGCTGCCAAAGGTTTCATTCCGTTTGGACTTCGTTTGATATTCCTTTTCTTCGAAATACTGAAACAGGCAATAAAACAGCAATATGGGCTGGGTCTCCGGTTAATAGGTTGGTCCCAAAAGTAATATAAAAGTGTATAATAAAGCCCGTAATCATTCAAAACAGATAATAAAATAGCATGAATGATTCATAAATTATAGATAAGTTGGAGACGTATCAGCATCCCCAAGCTTAATTCCTACTCGTCCTCGAGTAGGTAAATGATAAAGAAAGAATTTATGAAGTGTGAATGCTAGAAGGTGCACAAGTTTGATTAATGATAATTTCAATCACCTTTTCTAACATGATAATATGTCATAACGGTAGTTTATCTCATAAAACTTCTCACAATAAAGTAACAAGCAATTCACATGTCAAAGCATAGACCATAAACTTTCTTGAAAACTAGCAAACTTCATTCTCAGTCATCAAACAATTGCAATTCATCTTATTTTCAAGAATAGCAAACTCCACATACTCAACTCTCATATAATCTTCTACAATTGCTAACACTCACGCAATACTAATGGTTATGGAGTTTCAATCAGACACTGAGAAAGATAGGGGCTTATAGTGTTGCCTCCCAATGTATTCACCTTTGGGTGATGTCAACAATAATAGTTCATGCTAACTTACATCCAATTGGATATATATATATATCAGGATCACCCCAACACAAAAGTGCTCGCCAAAGGATAAAATTAAAAAGGGAAAGGTGAAGATCACCTTGACTCTTGCATAAAGTAAAAGACATAAAGTAAAAGATAGGCCCTTCGCAGAGGGAAGCAGAGGTTGTCATGCGATTTTAGGGTTGGATGCACAAAATCTTAATGCGAATGAACGTCACTTTATATTGCACTTGTATATGGACCTTTATTATGCAGTCCATCGCTTTTATAACAAGATAGTATAAAGCTATTTTCTTCACACCAAAAGATCATACATATTTAGAGAGCAATTTTTATTGCTTGCACTGATGACAACTTACTTGAAGGATCTTACTCAATCCATAGGTAGGTATGGTGGACTCTCATGGCAAAACTGGGTTTAAGGATATTTGGAAGCACAAGTAGTATCTCTACTTGGTGCAAGGAATTTTGGCTAGCATGAGGGGGAAAGGCAAGCTCAACATGTTTGAATGATCCATGACAATATACTTTAACTAAGATGTCGGAAAACATAACCCATTACGTTGTCTTCCTTGTCCAACATCAACTCTTTAGCATGTCATACTTAATGAGTGCTCCCAATTATAAAAGATGTCTAGGATAGTGTATTTATATATGAAATCTCTCTTCCTTCAATATTCTTTCATGAATTGTTCAAATGACCAATACAATGCTTGCTAACCTTCAATAAATTTACAACCTCTACTTTTTAGACGAGAAGCCATTACTCCCCATGGGATAAGCAAATGAGGCATATATAATTTCAGATTTATGACAATCAACTCATTCAACCATTTACTCATAGGATATAAGTGAAGCTCACGAGTAAATGACAAACTACTCCAAAAAGATATAATTGAAGATCAATGAGTAGCTAAATAATTATGTAACTATATGAAGACTCTCTCTCTCATTTAAGAATTTCATATCTTGGTATTGTATTCAAACAGCAAGCAAAACAAAATAAAATGACATTGCAAGGATAGCACAACTCATGTGAAGAAGCAAAAACTTAGGTTCAACCGATACTAACCGATAGTTGTTGAAGAAGAAAGGTGGGATGCCTAACGGGGCATCCCCAAGCTTAGATGCTTGAGACTTCTTGAAATATTATCTTGGGGTGCCTTGGGCATCCCCAAGCTTGAACTTTTATGTCTCCTTAATTCCTCTCATATCATGGTTTTTCTATTTCTCAAAAGCTTCACCCACAACAAACGTAACAAGAACTCGTGAGATAGGTTAGTATAAACCAATGCAAAACCTTATCATTTTCTACCGTAACAAATCACTAAAATTATTATTCAACATTGCATACTAAATTCCTCTGCATATTTAATACTCTTATCCTCAAATAGAATCATTAAACAAGTAAACATATGCAAACAATGCAAACATAACAGCAATCTGCCAAAACACTACAGTCTGTAAAGAATGCAAGATTCATCATACTTCCCTAACTCCAAAAATTATGAAATAAAATTCCCACTGTAGTAAATTTATCAGAGCTCATTATGCAAAAAGTTTCAACATTATATCATGCTCTGACTTTTCTAGGGAATTTTTGCAACAGCGGTAAACTTTCTGTTTTCAAACAGCAACGTGTATACTAGCAAAATAAGCATGGCAAAGGCTATCCTTGACCTTTTTTTTATTGAAAATAAAGATGCAAAACATTATTCTAAATAACAGCAAGCAAATAATAACAAAATAAAATGACGCTCCAAGCAAAACACATATCATGTGGTGAATAAAAATATAGCTCCAAGTAAAGTTACCGATAAACGAAGATGAAAGAGGGGAGGCCTTCCGGGGCATCCCAAAGCTTAGGCTCTTGGTTATCCTTGAATATTACCTTGGGGTGCCTTGGGCATTCCCAAGCTTAGGCTCTTGCCACTCCTTATTCCATAGTCCATCGAATCTTTACCCAAAACTTGAAAACTTCACAACACAAAACTCAACAAAAAACTCGTAAGCTCCGTTAGTATAAGAAAATAAAACCACCACTTAGGTACTGTAATGAACTCATTATAAACTCATATTGGTGTAATATCTACTGTATTCCAACTTCTCTATGGTTCATACCCTCCGATACTACTCATAGATTCATCAAAATAAGCAAAGAACACATAGAAAACAGAATCTGTCAAAAACAGAACAGTCTGTAGTAATATGTATCAAACGTATACTTCTGGAACTACACAAATCCTACCAAATTAGGAAGTCCTAAGAAATTTGTGTACCAATCAAGAGCAAAAAGAATCAGATCAAAATCACGTTTATGTGAATTAACAAAACTAATTTACTCGGTGCAAAAGTTTCTGATTTTCAGCAGGATCAACACAACTATCACCGTAAGCTATCCTAAAGGTCTTACTTGGCACTTTATTGAAAGAAAAGATATAAAACATGATTACTACAGTAGAATAATCATGTGGACACACAAAAACAGTAAGGATAAGTATTGGGTTGTCTCTCAACAAGCGCTTTTTTAATGCCTTTCTAGCTAGGCATGATGATGACAATGATGCTCACATAAAAGATTAAAACATAACAGGAGCATCATGAAGCATATGACTAGCACATTTAAGTCTAACCCACTTCCTATGCATAGGGATTTTGTGAGCAAACAACTTATGGGAACAATAATCAACT
This sequence comes from Triticum aestivum, assembly GCF_018294505.1. NCBI lineage: Eukaryota > Viridiplantae > Streptophyta > Magnoliopsida > Poales > Poaceae > Triticum > Triticum aestivum. The sequence continues at coordinate 264,161,840 of NC_057798.1, read as the reverse complement.
AGCATAGGAAGGTAAAACAAGCATAGCTTCAAAATTTTAAGCACATAGAGAGGAAACTTGACATTATTGCAATTCCTACAAGCATATATTCCTCCCTCATAATAATGTTCAGTAGCATCATGAATAAATTCAACAATATAACCAGCACCTAAAGCATTCTTTCATGATCTACAAGCATAGAATTTTTACTACTCTCCACATAAGCAAAATTCTTCTCATTCGGAATAGTGGGAGTATCATAAGAGACTTGAACACTAAAAGTTGTTTCCACACTAAAAGAGTAACGTTCAGAAAAAGGATAATCATAATCATGACAAGATTTTTAAATATAACCAACACTGCTTTTTATAGCATAAGTTTCATCACAATAATCATCATAGGTAAGAGGCATACTATCATCATAACAACTTTGCATATCAAAACTTGGGATGCTAAAAATATCATCTTCATTAAACATAGCATCCCCAAGATTGGGACAAACATTAATTTCATAAAATATATTCTCAAATAATTCATCCTCATCAAACATAGCTTCCCCAAGCTTGGGCCTTTTCATATCATAAGCATAATCACTCTCATCATTAATAGTATGGACAGCACCAATAGTATAACAATTATCATCATCACAATGAGTAGTAGGAGCAACATCATTTGGGAGGGATATCTTTTTACCTTTGTTACCCCTTCTTTTCCTTTTCTTTTTCACATTATGTATGGGTTCAACCTTCCTCTTTGAGCTCCTTATTGACGAGATTGGTTGAATAGAAAGCTCCTCCTCGTTACCTGATTCATCATAAGAAATAATAGGAGGATATTGGGAAGTCTCTTCCCTTTCATTAGTATTCTCATCATCTTCTATTTGCTTTCTTTTCTTTAGGTAATTGGCAATATAAGGATTTTTCAATGCAATTCTCCGCACAAAACATATAAATCTTTTCTAGATCAATATCAAGGAAATGCTTAAGATTAAATTCTGGAATAGGCTTAGTTAAACGTTTCAACTCTTCATAACCCAAAAGCAAACTAAGTTCATTATAATGTGTAAGGGAAATCAACTCATCACAATTTTTGGACACGATTCGGTCATGAAACAATTTGCACTGGAGATGTAAATGACCACGTTCATTGCAAAGTTCATAAGTACGACAAAGGAATTTTAAATTTTCAGCACTCACATCTAGCCTTCCTTGCAACCATTTAGTTTCTAAATGCTTATGCCTCTTGCAATATATATCTTCTCTATTTGGTGTGTTCATGCAAACATGCACTCCACAAAAGTTGACATGCTCATAAGAGATATTTTCATCATGACTAGAGCAATCATCATTAATACTATGGATATTCAAGGAGTTTACACTAACAACATTGCAATCACGCTCATCATTCAAAGATTCAGTACCAAGCATTTTAATGCACTCTTCTTCTAGCACTTGAGCACAATTTTCCTTTCCATCAAACTCACGGAAGATATTAAAAAGATGAAGCGTATGAGACAAACTTAACTCCATTTTTTTGTAGTTTTCTTTTATAAACTAAACTAGTGATAAAACAAGAAACAAAAAGATTCGATTGCAAGATCTAAAGATATACCTTCAAGCACTCACCTTCCCGGCAATGGCGCCAGAAAAGAGCTTGATGTCTACTATGCAACCTTCTTCTTGTAGACGTTGTTCGGCCTGCAAGTGCACAGGTTTGTAGGACAGTAGCAAAATTCCCTCAAGTGGATGACCTAAGGTTTATCAATCCGTGGGAGGCGTAGGATGAAGATGGTCTCTCTCAAACAACCCTGCAACCAAATAACAAAGAGTCTCTTGTGTCCCCAACACACCCAATACAATGGTAAATTGTATAGGTGCACTAGTTTGGCGAAGAGATGGTGATACAAGTGCAATATGGATGGTAGATATAGGTTTTTGTAATCGGAAAATATAAAAACAGCAAGGTAACTAATAATAAAAGTGAGCATAAACGGTATTGCAATGGTAGGAAACAAGGCACAGGGTTCATACTTTCACTAGTGCAAGTTCTCTCAACAATAATAACATAGATAGATCATATAACAAGCCCTCAACATGCAACAAAGAGTCACTCCAAGCCACTAATAGCAGAGAACAAACGAAGAGATTATGGTAGGGTACGAAACCACCTCAAAGTTATTCTTTCGGATCGGTCTATTCAAGAGTTCGTACTAGAATAACACCTTAAGACACAAATCAACCAAAACCCTAATGTCACCTAGATACTCCATTGTCACCTCAAGTATCCATGGGCATGATTATACGATATGCATCACACAATCTCAGATTCATCCAACCAACACAAAGTACTTCAAAGAGTGCCCCAAAGTTTCTACCGGAGAGTCAATAAAACGTGTGCCAACCCCTATGCATAGGTTCATGGGCGGAACCCGCAAGTTGGTCACCAAAACATACATCAAGTGGCACGTGAAATCCCATTGTCACCACAGATAAACACGGCAAGACATACATCAAGTGTTCTCATATAACAGACTCAATCCGATAAGATAACTTCAAGAGGGAAACTCAATTCATCACAAGAGAGTAGAGGGGGAGAAACATCATAAGATCCAACTATAATAACAAAGCTCGTGATACATCAAGATCGTGCCATAGAGAGAACACGAGAGAGAGAGATCAAACACATAGCTACGGGTACATACCCTCAGCCCCGAGGGTGAACTACTCCCTCCTCGTCATGGATAGCGTCGGGATGATGAAGATGGCCATTGGTGATGGGTTCCCCCTCCGGCAGGGTGCCAGAACGGACTCCCGAGAGGTTTTTGGCGGCTACAGAGGCTTGCGGCGGCGGAACTCCCGATCTATCTTGATATTCGATGTTTTTAGGGTACGTAGGCTTATATAGGCGAAAGAAGTCGGTCGGGAGGTGCTCGAGGGGCCCACGAGACAGGGGGCGCGCCCTACAGGGGGGCGCCCTCCTATCTCGTGGCTGCCTCGAGGATCTTCTAACGTGAACTCCAAGTCTCCAGGATCATATTCTCCCAAAAAATCACGCTGCCGAAGGTTTCATTCCGTTTGGACTTCGTTTGATATTCCTTTTCTTCGAAATACTGAAACAGGCAATAAAACAGCAATATGGGCTGGGCCTCCGGTTAATAGGTTAGCCCCAAAAGTAATATAAAAGTGTATAATAAAGCCCGTAATCATTCAAAACAGATAATAAAATAGCATGAATGCTTCATAAATTATAGATACGTTGGAGACGTATCAGTGGAAAAGTGGTTTCGTGGCTCCCCTAAATGTTTCCAGGGTATAAGAGTATATATAGGCGAAGGAACTAGGTCAGGAGACCCATGAGGGGCCCATGAGGTAGGGGCGCGGCCTACCTCCCTGGGCGCGCCCTCCACCCTCGTGGCCGCCTCGTTGCGTCTCCGACTTCATCCCCAAGTCTCATGGTTTGCTTCTGGTCCAAGAAAGATCATCGCGAAAGTTTCATTCCGTTTGGACTCCGTTTGGTATTCCTTTTCTGCGAAACTCTAAAATAGGCAAAAAAATGACACTGGGCTCTCGGTTAATAGGTTAGTCCCAAAAATAATATAAAATAGCATATTAATGCATATAAAACATCCAAAACAGATAATATAATAGCATGGAACAATCAAAAATTATAGATACGTTGGAGACGTATCACTTGCTTCTTGTGTGCTCGTGTGTTGGATTGTTTGCTTTGTCACGATGGCTCAAGATAATACTAAATTGTGTGACTTCTCCACCACCAACAACAATGATTTTATTAGCACTCTGATTGCTCCCACTACTAATGTTGAATCTTGTGAAATTAATGCCGCTTTGCTGAATCTTGTTATGAAAGATCAATTTTCTGGCCTTCCTAGTGAAGATGTCGCACCCCATCTAAACAATTTCGTTGATTTTGTGCGATATGCAAAAGAAGAAAGATGTGGATAATGATATTTTTAAATTGAATCTATTTCCGTTTTCGCTTAGAGATCGTGCTAAAACTTGGTTTTCATCTTTGCCAAAAAATAGTATTGATTCATGGAATAAGTGTAAAGATGCTTTCATCTCTAAGTATTTTACTCCCGCTAAGATCATCTCCCTTAGAAATGATATTATGAATTTTAAGCAACTTGATCATAAGCATGTTGCACAATCTTGGGAGAGGATGAAATTGTGATACGAAATTGCCCTACACATGGTTTAAAATTGTGGATGATTATACAAAAAAATTATGCCGGATTGAATTTTGCTTCTAGAAATCTTTTAGATTCGGCTGCGGGGGGCACTTTTATGGAGATTACTTTAGGAGAGGCTACTAAGCTCCTAGATAATATCATGGTTAATTATTCTTAATGGCACACTGAAAGATCAACTAGTAAAAAAGTTCATGCGATTGAAGAGATTAATGTTTTGAGTGGAAAGATGGATGAACTTATGAAATTATTTGCTAACAAGAGTGCTTTTTATGATCCTAATGATATTCCTTTGTCCACTTTGATTGAGAATAATAATGAATCTATGGATTTGAATTTTGTTGGTAGGAACAATTTTGGTAACAACGCGTATAGAGGCAATTTTAATCCTAGGTCGTTTCCTAGTAATTCCTCTAATAATTATGGTAATTCCTACAACAATTATTATGGAAATTTTAACAAGATGCCCTCTGATTTTGAGAATAGTGTTAAAGAATTTATGAGTTCGCAAAAGAATTTTATGCTTTGATTGAAGAAAAATTTCTCAAGATTGATGATTTTGTTGGGGAACGTAGCAGAAATTCAAAATTTTCCTACGTGTCACCAAGATCTATCTATGGAGAAACCAGCAACGAGGGGAAGGAGAGTGCATCTACATACCCTTGTAGATCGCTAAGCGGAAGCGTTCAAGAGAACGGGGTTGAAGGAGTCGTACTCGTCGTGATCCAAATCACCGGAGATCCTAGTGCCGAACGGACGGCACCTCCGCGTTCAACACACGTACAGCCCGGTGACGTCTCCCATGCCTTGATCCAGCAAGGTGAGAGGGAGAGGTTGAGGAAGATGTTGGGGAACGTAGTAATTTCAAAAAAATTCCTACGCACGCGCAAGATCATGGTGATGGCATAGCAACGAGAGAGGAGAGTATTGTCCACGTACCCTCGTAGACTGTAAGCGGAAGCGTTATGACAACGCGGTTGATGTAGTCGTACGTCTTCACGATCTGACCGATCCAAGTACCGAACGTACGGCACCTCCGAGTTCAGCACATGTTCAGCTCGATGACGATCTCCGGGCTCCGATCCAGCAAAGCGTCGGGGATGAGTTCCGTCAGCACGACGGCGTGGTGACGATGATGATGTTCTACCGGCGCAGGGTTTCGCCTAAACTCCGCGACGATATGATCGAGGTGGAATATGGTGGAGGGGGGCACCGCACACGGCTAAGGAACGATCCGTAGATCAACTTGTGTGTCATGGGGTGCCCCCCTGTCCCCGTATATAAAGGAGCAAGGGGGAGGGGGCCGGCCAAGGGGAGGAGGCGCGCCCAAGGGGGAGAATCCTACTCCAGGTAGGATTCCCCCTCTTTCCTAGTCCAAGTAGGAGAGGGGAAGGAAGGGAAGGAGAAGGAGAAGGAAGGAGAGGGAGGAAAAGGAGGAAAGGGGGGCCGGCCCCCTAGTCCAATTCGGTTTGGGCTAGGGGGGCCGCACGCCCTGCCTCCTCTCTTCCACCACTTGGCCCATGAGGCCCATTGCTTCTTTCTCGTATTCCCGTAACTCCCCGGTACCCCCGAAAATACCCGAATCACTCGGAACCTTTCCGAACTCAGAATATAGTCGTCCAATATATCGATCTTTACGTCTCGACCATTTCGAGACTCCTCGTCATGTCCCCGATCTCATCCGGGACTCCGAACTCCTTCGGTACATCAAAACTCATAAACTCATAATAAAACTGTCATCGAAACCTTAAGCGTGCGGACCCTACGGGTTCGAGAACTATGTAGACATGACCTAGAACTATTCTCGGTCAATAACCAGTAGCGGAACCTGGATGCCCATATTGGCTCCTACATATTCTACGAAGATCTTTATCGGTCAAACCGCATAACAACATACGTTGTTCCCTTTGTCATCGGTATGTTACTTGCCCGAGATTCGATCGTCGGTATCCAATATCTAGTTCAATCTCGTTACCGGCAAGTCTCTTTACTCGTTACGTAATGTATCATTCTGTAACTAACTCATTAGCTATATTGCTTGCAAGGCTTTATAGTGATGTGCATTACCGAGAGGGCCCAGAGATACCTCTCCTACAATCGGAGTGACAAATCCTAATCTCGAAATACGCCAACCCAACATGTACCTTTGGAGACACCTGTAGTACTCCTTTATAATCACCCAGTTACGTTGTGACATTTGGTAGCACCCAAAGTGTTCCTCGGGTAAACGGGAGTTGCATAATCTCATAGTTACAGGAACATGTATAAGTCATGAAGAAAGCAATAGCAACATACTAAACGATCAAGTGCTAGGCTAACAGAATGGGTCATGTCAATCACATCATTCTCCTAATGATGTGATCCCATTAATCAAATGACAACACATGTCTATGGTTAGGAAACATAACCATCTTTGATTAATGAGCTAGTCAAGTAGAGGCATACTAATGACACTATGTTTGTCTATGTATTCACACATGTATTATGTTTCCGGTTAATACAATTCTATCATGAATAATAAACATTTATCATGAAATAAGGAAATAAATAATAACTTTATTATTGCCTCTAGGGCATATTTCCTTCAGAAGACTCCATCCAGCAGTAGCACAACGGCGTGGTGGTGATGGAGGAGCATGGCAATCCTGCACGGCTTCGCCAAGCACCGCGGGAGAGGAGGAGTACTTGGGAGAGGGGGAGGGCTGCGCCAAAACATGTGGTGCGGCTGCCCTCCCACCCCCCACATATATATAGGGGCAAGGGAGAGGGGGGTCGGCCCCCTCAGATCCAATCTGAGGAGGGGGCGGCGGCCAAGGGGGGGAGGAGTGCCTCCCAAGTCAAGCGGAGGCCCTCCCCCTTAGGGTTTTCCCCTTCCCATGCGCATGGGCCTTGGGGGGGCTGGTGCCCCTGGACCATTAAGGCTAGGGCGCCCCCCTACAGCCCATGCTGCTGTATTGGACGTGGTGGAACAATTTCTGGACCTCCGGACCCCTCCGGAATCCTCCGGAACCTTCTGGAAGCTTCCCGGTACAATACCGAAAAAACCCGAACTTTTTCCGGAACCCGAACAACAACTTTCCATATATAAATATTTACCTCCAGACCATTCCGGAACTCCTCGTGACATCCGGGATCTCATCCGGGACTCCGAACAACATTCGGTAATCACATACAAACTTCCTTTATAACCCTAGCGTCATCGAACCTTAAGTGTGTAGACCCTACGGGTTCGGAAACCATGCAGACATGACCGAGACGTTCTCCGTTCAATAACCAACAGCGGGATCTGGATACCCATGTTGGCTCCCACATGTTCCACGATGATCTCATCGGATGAACCACGATGTCAAGGAGTCAATCAATCCTGTATTCAATTCCCTTTGTCTAGCGGTATTGTACTTGCCCGAGATTCGATCATCGGTATGCCGATACCTTGTTCAATCTCGTTACCGGCAAGTCTCTTTACTCGTTCCGTAACACATCATCCCGTGATCAACCTCTTGGTCACATTGTGCACATTATGATTATGTCCTACCGAGTGGGCCCAGAGATACCTCTCCGTTACACGGAGTGACAAATCCCAGTCTCGATTCGTGCCAACCCAACAGACACTTTCGGAGATACCTGTAGTGCACCTTTATAGCCACCCAGTTACGTTGTGACGTTTGGTACACCCAAAGCATTCCTACGGTATCTGGGAGTTGCACAATCTCATGGTCTAAGGACAAGATACTTGACATTAGAAAAGCTTTAGCATACGAACTACGATCTTTGTGCTAGGCTTAGGATTGGGTCTTGTCCATCACATCATTCTTCTAATGATGTGATCCCGTTATCAACGACATCCAATGTCCATGGTCAGGAAATCGTAACCATCTGTTGATCAACGAGCTAGTCAACTAGAGGCTTACTAGGGACATGGTGTTGTCTATGTGCCCACACATGTATCTGAGTTTCCTATCAATACAATTATAGCATGGGTAATAAACAATTATCATGAACAAGGAAATATAATAATAACTTATTTATTATTGCCTCTAGGGCATATTTCCAACAGTCTCCCACTTGCACTAGAGTCAATAATCTAGTTCACATCATCATGTTATTAACACTCACACGTCACATCGCCATGTGACCAACATCCAAAGAGTTTACTAGTGTCATTAAACTAGTTCACATCATCATGTGATTAGGACTCAATGAGTTCTGGAGTTTGATCATATTTTGCTTGTGAGAGAAGTTTTAGTCAACGGGTCTGCAACATTCAGATCTGTATGTACTTTGCAAATCTCTAGGTCATATTGTAAATGCTGCTTCCACGCTCCACTTGGAGCTATTCCAAATGGTCGCTCCACTACACGTATCCGGTTTGCTACTCAGAGTCATTCGGATAGGTGTTAAAGTTTCCATCGTCGTAACCCTTTACGCCGAACTCTTTATCACCTCCATAATCAAGAAACAAATCCTTATTCCTCTAAGGATAATTTTTTTGACCGCTATCTGGTGATCCACTCCTTGATCACCTTTGTACCCTCTTGCCAGACATGTGGCAAGGCATACATCAAGTGCGGTACTTAGCATAGCATACTGTAGAGCCTACGTCTAAAGCATAGGGGACGACCTTCGTCCTTTCTCTTTTTTCTGCCGTGGTCGAGCTTTAAGTCTTAACTTCGTACCTTACAACTCAGACAAGAACTCCTTCTTTGACTGATCCATCTTGAACACCTTCAAGATCATGTCAAGGTATGTGCTCATTTGAAAGTACCATTAAGCGGTTTTTGATCTATCCTCATAGATCTTGAACTCCTTCTTTGACTGATCCATCTTGATCTATCCTAATTTTTTTAGTAACAAAAGTTATTTCGCAAGAACAAACATGCAACTAAAATAGAAATAGGTAGTTATCACATTAGTACCAAAATTCATTGTATTTACCGACATATGCATATTCTTTGGTGTATTTGGAAAACCAAAAAGTGCAAACATTTTTTATAATGCAATGTGTTTTGACATTAAGTACGTTTGATGGCTTATCCTTCTTACACTGAAAACGAAGAATACCGCACAAGGTTGCAAATCTTCATCAGTTGAATTCTCTAGTTCAGTAAATCTCTGCATGATAAGATCACCTCATCCTTTGAATGTGGAGTCGACTATGTCACTGAGGGTGTTGTATTCAACTCCGTTAAAAAATTCGCATTGTTGGGATCATGTATGACGATTCAGGTGTTGATGGTAATCTTCCTCTTCCTTGCTCCCCCTCGGTGCTCCCTCAGATGTTAAAGGCCCCTATACCTAGTACACCATCTGGAGATGGCCAACTCCCCCGCTTAGTCACCTCTTAAGAAGACCAGGACATCCTCATCACCAGTGGTGTTGCTGGTAGTACAAGCCAGTGACTATGGAGATTTGCATGGCAAACAAGTTGGAGAGACAGATGTTTGTTTCCTCGTGCTTCCTGGACTTTTTGCTCTTGAATAGGTTGTAATAATGTACATATTACACTAATTATGGTGGCTTTGTCTTGTTGCCTTAGTTTCTTTTCCAGCTTTATTAGCTTGGTGTGTTTTTTTGGTTTTCCATTTTCAATCACGATTATGTGTGAAAACTGAGAGGGCCTTTTCGAACTTTCCTTATGAACTTGAAAAAAAATCATTGTATTTATATATAATTCGTGACTTGAAAAGGCGGCAGTTGCAACAACCAACAAAATGAACATATGCAACATCGCTATTCGACGTTGCTAGTTACTACTAGCCGAGGCGGTCTAGTCCTCATCGTCATCCTTGTCCTCCTCCTTGTCGGTGTTTGTTGAGGTAGTTGAGTCCCTCGTCTTTGATCCACAGACCAAGGCTCCAGCGACGGGCACACTCTTCCTCGAGCTCGCCCTTCTTAGCGGAGCGACAAGCGAGAAGATTGACCCACCGCTGCTTCTCCCCTTCATCGGTTGCGGGGGCAAACTCGTGGAGATGCTCCTCCGCTTTGCGGACGGAGAGCTCGAGCTCGATCCCGATTGAGTCCTCGGGCTCAGGCTCGGTCTCGTCCTCGACGGGATGAGGACGAAGGGGGCGAGGGGACAACAGAGGGACGGTGGTGTGTGTACGGGACGACAACAGTGCTTCAAAACCGGGCTATGACGTGAAGAGGAAGAAGACAAAACTTTGTTCATGTCATGACAGTTGGATTTGGAGTGCACTCCATACCAGGCTTCCATAAATTTCAAATATGAAAGCTACCAGTTTGTTTTTGAAACGAGCTCCATAAATTATAACGACCAGAACACATATAAGGACCCTATAAGAATGCGAGTTATGAGTTATTTGCCATACTAATGGTTATTACGGTGATCGGTCACCTATGACGCAAGTTTGGTGTTAGGATCACGTGTAAATGAGACAGATGAAAACTTCTGCTCTCCCCCGTCGGATCATGTTCCAACGCTCAGATCGACCACCTCAGCCCTACCTTCACTCGTTTTGCACAAAGACCCCGCAAGCACAACAAACACATCACCCCGCCTCCCCGCTGTGTTCTTCCCCATCTTCCCACTGCGCACGGAGGCTGTTCCCGGCGACGGGCGGTGATTTTCCCAGCGACGAAAGAGGCTGGATTCTGAAGTTGCTGCCAGATCCATCATCGTCGGGTCCTGCTCCTCCGACGGCCGCTTCTCCTCCCGCAAAGTCCAGCGCCGCCACTGGTTCGTTTCCGCGCGGACTACCTGCACAGATCCGTCGACTGAGGGACCGCCAACATTTTGTGTTGGATCCCCTTTTTCTTGACTTTGAATCGGAAGTAGCCATTCCTCTATGAAATGTTCCTGATAGGAACGGTCAATATGGACGATTTGTATGGAGCCACATATTTCATACACCACCTCACTTCTAGTGTTGCAGCGAAGAAATAGAGAAGCCAGGAACCCCTTCTAAACGGATTCAGCTTGTGCAGTATTCCAAGAATTCTGAAGAAACCCCAAGGAAAGAGACCCAGAGGAGGGCGGGCAAGATGATCAGTGTTGGGAAGACGAAGCAGTATGCAAACGTTCTTGACAAGCCCCTCAGCCGTGGCAGACAGGAGGTACACGTCCTTCCCATATCAAAACCCCTTCAGATATTTGTTTCTGGCAGCTCTCTTAGTAAGGCATAGGTTAGGTAACTGAGACAGATTCACAGGTTATGGTAGTAGCTGGGCGGAAAGTATTTCAGATCCTGCTCAATTAGTTTGAGCAGCAGAAGTTTTCTTACTCATCGACTGTAAATTGTGGGAGTATTGTTTATTTGAGTAGTATGCAGTTGGCAATGTGAATTTTGTTGAAAGTTGAAGCTGAATGCATGGTGTAGTTATAGCTTCCATTGGAAACGTGGAGGAACCGAGGAACTATTGCCCAAACCCACTACTCTATAATCGTGTTTCAAGAATGGAAGGAAATGGGTTAATATTCTGCATAGTAGCAAAATATATTGAAGTGGAAGTTACTTGACAGCTTAGTGATACTTTCAATTGGATAAATTAAAGAGCTAAATATATTTATTATTGTAGCCTAATTGCAAAATGTGAATGTATTCAACCATTCATTCTTTTCATTAGTAGTAGTTGTGTTTCTGAAGTTAAATTGAACATTTTGACAGCGTCTACTTGTATTTGTCCCAATATAGGCTGTATCATACGTACAAATTTCTTATCATACAGCCATCACATTAGTATGAAAAATACTCCAAATGATTTCTCATTAGTTTCTAAGTACATTCTAGTGAACCTAAACTGTAGTTACTGCCCTGTAAGCAATGAGAAGGAATTGTTTCGTGAAAAGGGCCAAACACAATGATAACAACGACTTTTGCATTAATTGAAGGGGTAAAATAAATAGCATCAAAATATATTGAAGTGAAAGGTACTATACACTGTAATGCTACTTTCGATTGGATAATTTTCTAGAGCTAAATATATTGCGTCTATCCTATCCTGATCGCAATGTGAGATGTGTTACTTCCTAAGTGCAAAAGGATTCATTCTTTTCGTTGGTAGTTTTTAGCGTGTGCCAATATATATTATTTTCCTGTTTTGTTATGATACATGTTTCATAAATGTTCTGTATTCCATAGGTCAGTTTGAGTGCATTCGCATTCTTGTTCTCGGAGGTGGTTCAATACAACCAGACACAAGTTGACAACATTGCTGACCTGGAACGAAGGTAGCCTCTATGTTCTTATTCATGCATCTGTTCATATTGTTGATGAAACTGTATTGTTGTTAATTATATCCACTCTTAACAGTTTTTACTGTCCTACGGCATTTCATTTGTCCTGATTTGATTGGTACCTTGTAGCTGGTACAACCTTTTTTAGTCCGTACATGATACTCTTTGATATCCGGGTCACATATTTCAGGCGCTATGTGTTTGCCCATTACTGTATGTTATTGTATCATCTGGAATTTCAGATAATGCAAAAGGTTTACAACAACTTGTTCACATGTTGAGATGTGATGCAACTATAACATTTGGTTGATCAATTATTATTATTTCCGTGACGTGGTCGATCTAATTTCTGCAACATTATTTGTACCTCTAATGTTTCAGTACATCTCTCTCTTTGGATGTGCTAAATCATGCAAGGACATTTGACAATGTTTCTCATTAAAAATACACCGCTCCATATTCATGCGTTAATATTCTTTGATGCTTAGCATAACATCCCTTCCTCTCATTTTATGTTTTATACGCAGGCTGGAGGACGCTGGTTATGCTGTTGGTGCTAGAGTTCTTGAACTGCTGTGTCACAGGGAGAAGGTTTGATGCGTAGTTCTTTTCTTATTCCATGATTTCATTGGTCGTCTATTGCTTCATACTTAAAATGATGATAAAGTTAACAGAACAACAGTCAAAACTTCGTCGCTTCTTTGTTGCGAGTGGCATGGCATAGTCATCTCGTTTTTCTTGCATAACTTCAAACTTGCTGTTTGTAACTTTGTATTCCCATGTCTTTTTCTAAAGAGGAAGTCATAGCAACAATATCTATAGCACAACATCTGACATGCCAGCATCTATGATTTCTCTTATTAAGGTTCCAGGTGTTCTCCAAATTTACATCATTAGCCTCGTTATTGACTTATTGTGTATGTGCTCTCTAAACTGTTATCCTGTCGAGATAGTCATGTTAATAATAATAGTCAATCCAGGGGAATAGACGAGAGACTCGACTGCTGGGGATTTTATCATTCATTCACAGCAATGTATGGAAAGTACTGTTCGGAAAGGTAATCTATTTTACATATCAATCTTCTGTTATTCCTACTCTGTTCCGCAATAGTTGGAGTGATTGCCATAATTTAGGTGTTCTTGTAACATACTTACGTTTTTTCTGTTCAATGAGGTTGTCCCATCAAAAGATTGTGAGCCGAGCTTGTTTGTTAGTGGCCTGACTTCTGGGGTGTTTGATGTTCTCCGCCACTGCCTGACCAAGCACACCTATTTATTTTTATTTGGTTTCTGTTTTTCTGAATGAAGGGAAGCCTTGGCGCAGCGGTAAAGCTGTTGCCTTGTGACCATGAGGTCACGGGTTCGAGTCCTGGAAACAGCCTCTTGCAGAAATGTAGGGAAAGGCTTTGTACAAAAGACCCAAAGTGCTCGGACCCTTCTCTGGACCCTGCACAAACGGGAGCTACGTGCACCGGGCTGCCCTTATTTTCTGTTTATTGTGTGTAGATAATTTCTCCTATTTAAATATAAAATAACATATGCTGAAAATAAATACAGAATTACGTATCACACCGAAGGCTGGAAATTAGAGAAATACTTTAATCCAATGGCAACTCTTTGCTAGAGTAATTACCATTTTGAACAATGCAAAATTGTGACAATATGACCTGTTTGTCCATGTTTCAATTTGGTTGCTAGTACAAAAGCAGAGTCAATTAGCATAGATTATTCCACATATTCATGCATGTACTGATATTATAACATAATTTTATTAATTTGTACCATTATAGCTACGTAATGTCAGAGTTGAGGTATCAATTTGGTCGATGTTGCATTTGTGCACTAATTTAACACCTGGTGATCAAGTTCCCTTGTCTGAAGCATTGGGATCTAATGAGCACTTCTCTTTGCACTTACTGACACAAATTTGACTAACAAACTTAACACAGCTTTCAGCATCACATTTCTGGCATGATGACCCTTGATCCTAAAACTCCTATTGTTGAGAATTCCGAAGAAGATTTATGATTCTCGTATTTTAAACAATTTCCTCAGTTGTTTTATACAAGAAATTTTTGCATCCATTTATCATGTGCTGATAGTAAGTCCACCTGTCGTTCTGTTCTGATTGCTGGACTGAGTGGACTTATTTGATGGCTTATCCTGGTAGATGGTTTCGTACTGTTTCCAGGTGGCTGACTCGCTTGAGAAAGGAACAGAACATGAGGATGAATACATGATTAGTGAAAAGGAGCTTCTTGTTAACCGGTGTGATGAATTCGTTTTTCTTTAACTTCATAATATTTTTCTTTCCATACAAATCTGAAACCTGGGAACCTTTTTATTTGATCAGGTTCATTTCCGTGCCGAAAGACATGGGGGCATTCAACTGTGGAGCTTTTGTTGCAGGGATTGTAAGGGTGGGAATTCCAGCTCAAATATTTAAGTCAACCGTGTCTTCTTAGATACACAACGTATAAACCTTCATAAAATTTCTTACAGGGCGTATTGGACAATGCTGGTTTTCCAGCGGTAGTTACGGCACATTTTGTGCCAATTGAAGGCCAGCAGAGGCCCAGGACAACAATCTTGATTAAATTTGCTGAAGAGGTAAAGGACTGTGTTGTTTTACTTAACTTCTGCTGCACATTAACGAAGAATATATCCTATTGTGTAACTGAGAAAGACAGAAGGGGTGATTTCCTTTCTTTGGGTAAAAATCTTTTGCTAGAAGATTTAGTGATACTATATTTAGGTAAATTATTTGTTTTTGACTTTTTGTACAAGCTGCTAAACAGTAAGGGCATCTACAACCATAATGGGAAAATTTGGCCCCTCGAACATCTGCGGATGTGTCCGGTCAGTGTCCGGGCATGTCCGCTTTTAGCCCCTATTTGTCCATGCACACAACCATGCCCCCACTTTCCCCCTATATGTCCGGTCACAAGCATATGATTGATGGAGAGGAAGAGAGAGAAAAGAAAGAAAGAATAAAGAAAGAGAAAAGGTGGTCCGTGGTGGGTCAAATCCTACGTAGCGCCCTGCCCGGACATCCCCATATCCTCGCTATATATGGACTGGATATGGGGATTTGCGGACAGCCTAAACATATGGGGACAAAATTGGGGGGGGGGGGGGTTCCAGTTTGGTGCCCTTTTTCCTTCTCTCTCTTGTCCGGCACTGACCGGGCTGCCCGCCCAGACGTTTGGGGGCAGTTTGAGGGGTCCGGTTGTAGATGCTCGAAGTGCCTAAAATAGATGTAACTAGAGATGATACCCCCCACACATTGCTGTGGGAGTTGGCTGCAATTATTTCAATGAGATTCGGTTGTATGAAACATTAGTTGGATTAATAATATGAGAATTACTGAGCTAATATAATTTGTTGTATTTTATTATTGTATAGTTGTAGAATATTTATTAAATATGAGTCGCATGCATGGTGTATGTTAAGGTGTGTTTACTAGCTAAGCACCCCAACCGAGAAGAGATCCTCTTTAGAAATATGTGGCAGGTTCTAGATAATTGACGTTCGATTGTAATCGGCTGAACAGGATATAATGAGCTAGTGCCCAAATTTGTTGTCACCTGTAGTAGAGATGAAAGATGAAAGGCAGTAAGAAATGGAGTATTTGTGACTAATGTTTTAGATTGATTGAGGTGACCTTTTCTGAATAAATGCTCATTTTCAGGTTTTACGTCGGGAATCAAGACTTGGCTGAAATGCACACCAGGCTATTTCTTCTGTTCTGTTTGCAAGATGAATCCATTTCAAATATGTTTTGTTCTTGATTTATGTAATACTAATATATTGGTAATTTTCCATCGAAAAGGTATACTGGTAATTTTGAGAATATAAGCAGTAGCCTCATTTTATGAGTGTCCGACACGGGAATACTAGCAAAATGTATGTGCAGAAGAGAAACATCAAAAGGATTAGAAGAGCCCACGGGGAAGTTGAAAAGTGGACTAGTTGCTTTCCTGCATGTTATGGCCTGTTTGGTTATCTACATCGTTTTTGGTCTATTTATCCGTGGCTGAGTTTAGCTGGCTGAGGGAATACATGCAAAAAATCATGTTATGCACAGGTGCAAAACATGGTGTTTCGTTGTGCCATTCATGCATGGGAAAAGACCCACCACAACATTCAGCCATGCATGATTTTTTTTCATTTAATTATTTTACTTATATTCAATAAATATTGTTACAACTATACGTAATCAAATATAATAGGTTATGTATTTTTTATTTTTGTTGTCATGTTATCAATCCAAGTTTACCATGTCAAGTTAACATTGTTTCAGTCCTAGTTAATAACAAATGTCAGAAAAAATAACAGTCATATGATCCAATGGAGGAAAGTTCATCGATGTCGAAGAAGGTGGAACTTCTTCCTTGTGTTACCTATGTTGGCCCACGTTGCCTCAGCCCACTCTAACCTTTTGCTCCTCCAAGTTTCTAACCTTTTGCTCCTCCAAGTTTCATTAACATGTGCCTCCACGCCATGGTAGGAGTCAATGATCATCATCATTCGTCACATCCTTATATGGCACAAGCTCATCATAACCCTTATTCTAAAGATCCACTTATGGAGAATGCAATATGCAAACAAGCCTAACTTGGGTGGGGAAAGGGCGGAATGCCTTCTGATCCAGGATCTTAAATCTATTCTTCAAAGCACCAAATGCCCTCTCAACCGTGACTCTTAGGCTAGAGTGTTTGAGATTGAATAGTTCTTGTGCAGTCTTGGGATAGTTTCCAGAAGAGAACCCGTTGAGATGATACTTGGTTTTCCTAAAGGATGCTAGAACACCAGGACGGCATGCATATTCAACACCTACTAGGTAGAGCTCACCATTGGGGTTATTGATCCCATCAAGTCGAGCCATGCCAACAGCAAGAATGTTTAGCATCATGGGCTAATCCTTTCTAGCCAACTAACACATATGTGAACTTCAGATCGAAATCAACAACAACAAGCACATTCTTGTTTGTGTAGTGTTTTCTACCCATGTATGCTACAGCTAGTGACCTCGATACTCTAGCGGTCAAATGAGTACCATCTATTGCGCCAATGCAATCCTGCCATACCATGAAAAACTGTTACGGCTTGCTCACAACAATAGAAGCATGTCATGACATGAACTAAAGTGCTACTTGCCTTGAAATATGGATACCATCTAGGGCTTGTGTGAATCTTGGTAGGAGTTTGCCCAGTTGGTGCCTTGATCATCCCTACTCTGAGCTCCCCAATCGCATACTTCACAATGGTGTGGATGCTATCTTCTAGCAACTCCATCCGCCTAAACGTCTCCACTAGCTTGCAAAAGGTGATCTTTGCATTCGAAGCATGTTCATAGTCTTGACGCCATTTCTTTTGTAGAAGTAGTTTAGATTTGCCATCCTCTCCCTATCTTGGACTAACAATGGACCGTAATGGTTCACATGCTTATCATCACGATGAACCACTCTCTTGTGTGCCACAGATATGAGTGCTACTGCTTGAGCAACCAGCTTCATCCATTTGTCCTAGTGGAACCGATGTGGCGGTAAATAAGGACATAATTGACTCTGCGCACTACTTAACGATTTAACCGTGGAAGGTGGTTCTATGGTGCTTACCGCCGGTGTAGTCGATGACCTACCCATGCCGAAGACAAGGCGTATGATACAAAGACGAAGGGGACAAGCATGTCCTGTTGCCGGAGATTCAAGTCACTGTCGCCACCGCCGATCTAAGTCGCAGCCAGTGCCAAGAATTATCACTGGATTTGTCCTACCGCTAGAGGTTAGCGAGTAAAGGGGTGGGTTGAGACATATTATGCCATCATGTGCTAGCGGATTTCGGTCTCCCATCATCTCCTTCACGCCCTTGTACTACCACGCACACTGTCCCCCTTTTGCGCTCGACTCAGCCTGGCTTGTTGGAAACGACAGATTAGATCATTGAGCCAAACTTTAGGATGCTTTAACGTTCGTGCGTGTGTAGGTCAGGCTCTCGTGTATGTAATCAAAAGACTTCTCTTGCATCCATCGGGCTTATTTGGGCTGGATGCTTTGACATTTGTTGCTGCTTTGTTTGCTAAGTATTTACTGTTTCTTCCCCTATTTTCTTCTCCAGTAGACCCCGAGACCGGCGCTGATGCCACTGAGTACGACTACGTCACCGTCGACCCTTCCTTCTCAACTGAGCTTCCAGGCAAGCAAACCCCCTATCGTCAACCAGATATCACCCACTCTCTTCTCTCTTATTCTTGCATTAGGTTTGCTACTGTTGATTCGATAGCTCCTTCTATTGCATAGCCTGTCATTGTTGCTACAATTGTTGATACCTTTACATGCTATCCTAATGCTTAGAATAGGTTGCTAGTATTACATCAGTGGCCCTACACTCTTGTCCGTCTGCCATGCTATATTTTCTGGGCCGTGGTCACTCGGGAGGTGATCACGGGTATATATACTATACTATTACATACTTATGTTGATGATTCGGAGATGGGGGCTGAAGGGGCAGGTGGTTCCACCTAGGTAGTGGTGGGCCTAGTTTCCCGACAGCCCCCTGATGGTTACTTTGTGTCGGAGCGACAGGGCAGGTTTCGACCACCTAGGAGACAGGTGGGCCTGGTCCTTGGTCGGCGTCTGCAGATACTTAAAATAACACGCTTAATGAGGTCTGGATATTTCATCTGAGTCTGGCCACTGGCCTATACACACTAACCAACTACGTGGAAACAATTATGGGCACTCAACGTCGTGGTATCAGCCGAAGCCTTCTTGACCACTG
The DNA here is from genome assembly GCF_018294505.1 of Triticum aestivum. Taxonomy (NCBI): domain Eukaryota; kingdom Viridiplantae; phylum Streptophyta; class Magnoliopsida; order Poales; family Poaceae; genus Triticum; species Triticum aestivum. Next base: position 264,142,674 of record NC_057798.1, on the reverse strand, counting down.
TAAGTGCATCTAGTGCCCCTTATTGATTTTGGTGTATTGAAGACTTATAGGTTAAGGGACTAATATGTTTGTGAGTGTACACAGGCTCTATAAGTCAATGAGGAGTTTGATATTTACAGTGAAAGTCGACCCCTAAAAATGAATGTCTTCGGCTGAAGACTTGGTTCTCCTGAAGACTTTGAAAGTGAAGAAATTGGTGTGACCTTGAAGACTTCGATATTCATGCGAGGAATCTGAAGCGTGAAGACTTTTGTTTTTTCGTAGTTTCATTTCCTTCTTCTTAAGTCATAGGAAACACCGTACTGTTAAAGGGGGTCGAGGTAATACTAAGGAAATAGATTTCCAAGTGATGCTCATCTCAAAATCCTAGACCTACCCAATCCTTCGAGTGAAGCCATTGGAAATCTCATATCAGTTTAGTCAATTTCTTCAGTGACAGAGACGAAGATCTTCTGGTCTTTGAGGAATTTGTTCTGACCGAGGAGTTAGGAATTCGCCAGTGCGGATTGCCTACACAGCGAGGAACATGATAGCCCTGAGGAATTCGAACCTCAAATCCGACTGTTGCTGTGCCGCGCGCCAGCTGTCCCAAAATATCCTACCACCTAACGGCCATATCAGACAAGGGGCATTTATGTCTTATCATGTCGGGCTGCTCCCTAGGCTATAAATAGCCGCCCCCTACAATCACTAGCTGGTTGTCTGCTTCGAGAGAAATTGACACTTGTCATTTGAGAGCATCCCATTCCTCCGAGGACTTTGAGCGAAAATCATCAAGTGAGGAAAATCCAAATCCCAAACCCAAACCTACAAACCCCAAAGTGATTGAGCATCACTGAAGAGATTGTTCCTGTGTGGAACCGATGCTTGTTACCTTTGAGGACTGTGTATCCTCCAGACGGTTAGGCGTCATGGTCTGAGCATCCAAGAGGAATTGTGGATTGCCGAGTGACCAAGTCTGTGAAGGTTTGGAAGTCATCTGTGAAGACTTACCACTACTGTTGGGCGAGGTCTGTGTGATCTTAGCTCAAGGAGAATACGGTGAGGACTGTGTGTCCGGGACTGTGTGTCCTCGAGTTTAAATACTCAGCCGCTCCAACCAGACGTATAACTGTCATAACAGTTGGAACTGGTCTACCAAATCATTGTCTTCACCAAGCCAACTGGTTCTATTTCCTCAACCCTTTCATTTCCTCAGTTATGTGTTGATGAACCTAATCATTACTGCTTGAAGACTTTGACTGAAGACTTTCTCTATTTTCTCAATCCTATTTCTTCAGTCTGTTTGTCTTCATCCTGCTTATCCTGTGTTTAAGCTTTCTGTACTCTGTGTTTGTCTTTCATTTCATCATGATGACTATGCTGTTGCTCTATTATGCTTATACCTGAGTACTTATTCTGCTGCAAGTAGTTCTTCATTTAGGAATTTTCTCACCCTGAAATTCCTCAGTGAAGAATTCATAAAATCGCCTATTCACCCCCCCTCTAGTCGACGTAACGCACTTTCAATTGGTACCAGAGCAAGGTACTCCCTTGTTCTGTGTGATTTTGGTTTAACCACCTGGAGTTTTAGTTATGTCGACTACAGATATGATCAAGATCTCGGCTGGTGTCCTACCTTTGATGGGACGGACTACCCCTACTGGAAGAACAAGATGCATATGCATCTCTGGTACGTTGTGGAAAATGGCGTTCCCTCAGTCACTCCGTCTCTGAATGCTACTGATGTGAAGAGATTCAAGCAACTCGATTCTCAAGCAAAGAATATCATATGTGGCCATCTGAGCAAAGGTTAGTACGGCAGAGTGAGTGCACTGGAAACTGCTAAGCTGATTTGGGATAGGCTGTCCAAGGTCAACGAAGGAGTCTCAACTCAACGTGACTCCCGAGTTGATGTTCTTCGCAATCTCTTCAACCACTTCAAAAGACTCGACAACGAAAATGTTCAGCAAACCTTCGATCGCCTCACTGACATCTCAAATGAGCTTCAAGCACTTGGTGCCACTAATATCACCGATCATGAGGTGGTGAAGAAATTGCTGAGATCTCTTGACTCCTCATTTGATACCCTTGCACTGATGATTCAAGAACGAGCTGATTACAAGTCACTTGATCCCGCTGATATCCTCGAGAGGCTAAACACTCATGAGTTCCAGCTTGCTGAAAAGAGATATCTCTATGGATCGAGCTATGGAAGATCACGTGCACTGAAGGCCAAGGCAGTATCTGAGTCCGAAGTTGAGGATTCTGGTAGCTGCCTTGGTGATCCTGAAGAATTGAGACAGGAGCTAGCAATGCTCGTGAGGAAATTCCAGAAGTTCTCTCGCCGTGGCCGTTTTGGAAAGTCTTGAAGAAATGATGATTCCTCGTCCCGTGACTACAAAAAGAAAACTTGCCACAAATGCAAGAAACCTGGTCACTACATGTCTGATTGTTCTCTATGGGAAAAGGAATCAAAGAAGAAGAAGTACAAAGATGACGATTCTGATGACTCAAAGAAGAAGAAGAAATCTTCAAAGTCTTCATCATCAAAATCCTCAAAGTATTCATCTCACAAGAAGAGCAGTTCCAAGAAGACCCAGGCATTCATTGGCAAGGAAATGGACTCTGAAGCGGAATCTAAGGATAATGTGGAAGAGGAGGAATCTGACTCTGGTGTGGCTAGCCTAGCCCTCGCTGCTGCTTATGTCAGCAAGTCCATCTTCAACACTGAGAAAAATGACTTCCCCGAATCTGTTGACACGGCCAACAATGACTATGCTCCCACCTATTGCTTCATGGCAAAAGGTGCCAAGGTACTCAAACATTCCCCCTCTGACTCTAGTGAGGATGAATCTGATGACAATCTTAAGCCTAGCTATTCAAAACTTGCGAAAATTGTTGTTAAACAACAAAAGGCTTTAGAAAAGATTCAAAATCAACTAGACAGAAGCGATGACCTGTTGGGTGAGGAATTGAATTGAACTAAGACTCTGACAAATAATCTTCAGAGACTTCAAACTCGGTTTGACAATCTTCAAAATCATCATAACACTCTTATCTGATCATGAAAATCTTTCTTATGAATTTCTTCAGAGAAAGCAAGATCTTGAGAAGTTAAAAGCGAGTTATGAAGATCTTCAGAAGGAAGACGATTCATTGCTTGCTCAACAGATCAGTTCCGCTCAGGAAGAATTTATTCCACCATGTCTTAAATGCATTGAGCGTGAATCTGCTAATTCATCACCTAAATGTTCAAATGCTTCTATTGCTGCAGATTCTTCAACTGTCTCTGTGGTTACAAATTCCTCATCTGAGGATACCACATGTATCACTGACGATAATGCAGGGCTGAAGGAATTGTATGTGACAGACATTTACAAAAGCCTCAAAGGGCATCAGACTCTATGTGATGTGCTCAAAAAGCAGATCTTGAACAGGAACCCTAGGAAAGAGGGTATTGCCTTTGAGAGGAAACTCAATGCTGATGGAACCTACTGGAAACCTGAGCAGTATCCCGAAACCTCATGGGTTGCTGCGAAAGGACCTTCTATAGATCCTTGCACTTTATCTGGCTTTACTTCTGATTCTTCATATTCCTCTGATGAGTCATTTGACTCCAACTATAAACTGTTTAAGAATCAGAATGGTGAAGTATTTGCTCGATATGTTGGAACTAACTGCAGGAACGGTCCCCCTATGAAGAAAATCTGGGTTCCTAAAAGATGCCTTGAAAATCTTTAGGTGAATGTCATCATGACACCACCCATGAAGAATAGGAACCCCAGATCAAATTCTTCATATGGATCCAAGTCCTCACATGGATCAAATTCCTCACGCGGATCAAAATCCTCATATGAACATCATCGTGCTAACACTTCTGTTTCGTAGGGAAAGTCTAAGGGCCATGAATATGTGCATTATTCTTCAAACCATTATGTTCATAAGTCCTCGAAGAATTTCTTTGCTTATTCATATGCTTATCCTAACCACTCTTCTGTGAAACGAAGTGCACTGGCTTCTATGCCATCATTTTCTTATGGAGCTCGCAGAATGATGAACTCTTTGCCACCCCTCCAGATGTGGGTGGTGAAGAAAAAGAACTAATCTCTTATGCAGGGTCAGGTCTCCAGACGAGCCTACTCGTCTGAAGAATTTGCTGTAGACCTGAATGTGCTTGAAAGGACGCAAGCTAATCATGAAGAAATGAATCATTCATTTCTCACGTCCTCATTTTGCTATATTTGTTACTGTTGATGAAATTGATACCATATTCTTCACTGATGAAGTATATGGGTTCGTAAGTTGCACTAATTCATCTGTAGGATGAACAACCCAAAGCTACTGAGTGGGTCCTCGACAGTGGATGTACAAATCACATGACTGGTGACAAGAGCTTGTTGATGGACACTGATTTGTCACCATCTCATCTGAAGCATATCACCTATGCTGACAAAGGCAAAAGCAAGGTATTGGGTCTGGGTAAGGTTGCAATTTCAAAGGATAAACACATGGACAAAGTCATGCTTGTTGAGTCCTTAGGATTCAATCTTATGTCTGTCTCAATGCTTTGTGATCTTGATATGGTTGTAGTCTTTGGCAAATTTTGCTGCCTTGTGCTAATGGAATCTGAAAACTCCAAAGTCTTCGAAGGCTTTAGGAAAGGAGACTTGTATATTGTTGATTTCTCTGCAAGACCACAGCCTGCCACATGTCTACTTGCAAAAGCTTCAGAATGCTGGTTATGGCATCGATGACTTGGTCATGCTGGGATGAGGAACTTGCATACACTCGCGAAGAAGAAGCACGTCATTGGCATCGAGGGTGTCAAATTCCTCAAGATCATCTTTGTGGGGCTTGCGAGGCTGGAAAGATCACTAGAGCCAAGCATCCCACAAAGACTATCATGACCACTTCTCGTCCCTTTGAATTACTTCATATGGATCTATTTGGCCCTACTCATTATGCCACGTTCACTAGTTCTGCATCTTTATATGGCTTTGTCATAGTTGATGACTACTCTCGTTACACATGGGTGCATATCGTCACTTACAAAAATGAAGTGCAGGAAGTCTTCAGATGATTTTCGTCAAGGGCTTCCACTAACTTCAGTGTGAAGATCAAGCATATCAGGAGTGATAATGGAACCGAGTTCAAGAACACTGGCCTCGATGAATATCTTGATATGCTTGGTATTACTCATGAATTGTCTGCTCCTTATACTCCTTAGCAGAATGGCATCGTGGAGCGCAAGAACATGACTCTTGTTGAGATGGCATGCACTATGCTTGATGAATACAAGACACCTGAGCGCTTCTGGCCTGAAGCTATTGATACTGCATGCCACATCATCAATAGGGTGTATCTTCACAAATTCTTCAAAAAGACCTCATATGAACTCCTCACTGACAAGAAACCCAATGTAAGTTATTTCAAAGTCTTCGGTGCTAAATGCTGGATTAGAGATCCTCACCATCACTCTAAATTTGCACCGAAAGCACATGAGGGTTTTATGCTTGGTTACAGAAAGGACTCGCACACCTACAGAGTCTTCAACATCAATCATCACAAGGTTGTTGAAACTGTAGATGTGCGGTTCGATGAAACTAATGGCTCGCAAAGAGAGCACCTACCTCCTGTGCTAGATGAAATGTCACCTGAGGAATCCATCAAGTTCAAAGCTACTGACGATGTCATCCCTACCGAAGAATCTACTGAAGAAGTCATTCCTGATCGTGAAGAAAATCATACTGGTGCTGCTGAAGAAACTGGCCCTAAAGAAACTGCTAGGCCTAAGCAAAGTCGTCAACCCACACATCCTCGCATTGCAAACGAAGTGCAAGTCGAGAAGATCATCAATGACATTCATGCACCAGGTCCCCTCACGCGCTCTAAAGCTTCACATTTATCTAACTTTTGTGGGCATTTTACTTTTGTCTATATCATAGAGCCCACTAAAGTAGATGAAGCATTCATGGAATCTGAGTGGATTCAAGCCATGCAAGATGAATTGCATCAATTCGAGCTCAACAATGTGCGGGAGCTTGTCAAGCGACCAGACCCACGCAAGCGCAACATCATCGGCACCAAATGGATCCACTGCAACAAACAAGACGAAAATGGCCTCGTGGTGAGGAATAAGGCTTGTCTTGTAGCTCAAGGCTACACACAGGTTAAAGGAATTGATTTCGATGAAACTTTTGTACCTGTTGCTAGACTTGAGGCTATTCGCATATGGCTTGCTTATGCTAACCATCATAATATCATCTTACAACAAATGGATGTGAAAAGTGCATTCCTCAATGGTAAGCTTGAGGAAGAAGTATATGTTGCTCAACCACCAGGTTTTGAGGATCCAAAATTTCCAGATCACGTCTACAGACTCAACAAGGCCCTCTATGGCCTCAAGCAAGCACCTCGGGCGTGGTATGACACACTGAAGGAATTCCTCATGAAGAAAGGCTTCAAACCTGGTTCACTTGACCCAACTCTTTTCACCAAATCATATGATGATGAATTATTCGTGTGTCAAATATATGTTGATGATATTATCTTTGGTTGTACTAACCAATGTTACAGTGATGAATTTGCCTATATGATGAGTGATGAATATCAAATGTCTATGATGGGAGAATTAAAATTCTTCTTAGGTCTTCAGATTCATCAACAATACAATGGCATATTCATATCTCAGGAGAAATACCTCAAGGATGTGTTAAGGAAATTCGGCATGCAAGATTGCAAAGGCGTCAAAATTCCTATGCCCACAAATGGCCATCTATGCACTGATGAAAATGGTAAAGACTTCGATCAAAAGGTATAACGCTCCATGATTGGCTCTTTATTGTACCTATGTGCATCTAGGCCGGATATTATGCTTAGTGTTTGCATGTGTGCCCGATTTCAAGCTACACCGAAGGAATCACACCATAAGGCTGTGAAGCATATTATTCAATACCTAGCTCACACACCAACACTTGGATTATGGTATCCCAAGGGCTCTTCCTTTGATCTCATTGGATATTCAGACTCTGACTATGCTAGCGATCGGGTGGACCGCAAGTCAACGTCAGGCACATGTCATTTCCTCGGACGATCCTTGGTATGTTGGTCCTCGAAGAAGCAGAACTGCGTATCACTCTCCACTGCAGAAGCTGAGTACATTGCTACTGGATCTTGCTGTGCTCAATTACTATGGATGAAGCAAACACTCAAGGACTACTGCATCAACGTGAAGAATGTGCCTCTCTACTGCGACAATGAGAGTGCTATCAAGATTGCTCACAACCCAGTTCAGCACTCGAACAAAGCACATCCAGATTCTTTATCATTTTCTTCGTGACCATGTGTTGAAGGGTGACATCTCCATCGACTACGCAAGTACTGAAGACCAACTGGCCGATATCTTCACAAAACCCTTGGATGAAAAGAGATTTAGCAAGTTGCGGTGTGAGCTAAATATCCTAGAATCTTCGAACGTTCTTTGAAAAGGACACACATCCTAACACTTATGCTGACTTGATGACTTAGATGTTCAACACATGAAGTAACATTTTTTTTCAATCAATGAAGACTAACCCTCTAAGTGTGAAGAAATTAATGAAGAAATTGATTCTCAAAACCCTACGAGAATTGTACGCGGTGTCTGAAATCAGCTTTCTTATACGGTGGGTCACGCCACCAACCAAAATTGAAAATCTTCAATTTGAGTTTTTCCTCAATTTTGAAATTCCTTAGTTTTTCAAATTCTTCAACTTTGCATTGTCTTCACTCTTTCCGTCGTTGTTCTTCATTTGACTATATTTATATGAGTTTATGTCCTCTACAACATTCACTTATTGCTAATTCTTCAAGTTGACTTTTCTGCTAAGTGAATGTGATCGGACCCTTCCCCCTCTATGATAAACTCAACCCAGTCTGTTTACAAATTCTCCATGTGCGTTCTATTTGAAACTCGTTCAAATTCTTCACTGTGTCCTTGTCAGCTGAAGAAATTGCGAACGACACTTTAAAATATTCTTATCTGAAATTTTCGGCTTTTGCTGCTCAAACCGTTACGCATTCCATGATACACTTATCTATTCACCCACGATCTCACACGATCTCCACCTCTCTGTACGTGGGTGACACATGTCGCGCAAATGAGAAGGGTCAGGGGCACGTTCGTCCAAATTCTTCGGGCGAACAATTTTTCACCTCAGCTATAAATACCCCCTTCCCTTCCTCATTTCACTTTTACTCCGCTCGACCTCACTCCCTCGCTCGAGCTTCTCAAATCCTAGCGCCACCGCTAACTCCATCGCCACCGGTGAGGAAGAGCTTCACTGCCTCGACCTCGTCATCGTCGTACTCGCACCGGCCGCGGAAATCTTCCCTCCGCCGTCGCCGTAGACGTCTTCCTCCGCCAAGTTAGGGCGTGGAAGATCCAAGCCGACGAACTTCCAAATCTACTCTTACAGTTCGTCGTGTTCTTCATCAAGGGTAATTAAAAGTTACTTTTACCGCATTTATTCTACTGATGATTTTCATCAAATCTTCGAAAGGTGTTTATTCTTCAACTCCACACTCTAAACACCTAGCACAAATCTTCAGTTCTTGATCTGTTTCTCTAAGTGATGTTTTTCTTCATGATTCCTCAATTGTGTGAATCTCACGATCCGCACAACTCTGGAACCTAAGTCAAAGAACGCTTAGTGAAATTCTTCAAGACACATCGGGTCAATTTCCTCGAACTTGTTCAATTTACAAAGCCTTCTGAGAACGCATATGACCTCTCCAAATTCTTCGCACCTATACTCTGTTCACATGTACTCATGTCTGCTACTGAATCACTAGGTTCTCATCAACTTAACTCATTTGTAGCGTTCCTTGAAGAAAAGCTGCATACTTCTTCAGAGAACTCAATTGTGCACCTCAGCTGAAGAAAATGGCAGACGTTAAAAGGCCTCAGAAAGGAGGAAAGAAGCTTGAGGTCAATACTGCTTTTGAGATCCCTGCGGACATCTATGCAGGGTACTGCACGCCTGAGGAGGCAATTCACGGCAAGGAAACGAAGAATGAGCGCAAAGTGCGCATTCAGAGGATTGAGAGAAGATGGGCAAGAGAGTGGAGGGAGTACATATATGTCACTCCCAAATACATGAAGAAATTCGCTCTCAACCCTCCATGCCCAAGACCTCCTCTGACACCTGGCCAATTGGCTGATCCAACAAGCCTTAAACATGGTGAGGATTATGCTGATGAGTGGGCCAGGCGGCAAGCTAAGCTGGCCAAGCAGGCCAAAGAAGCAGTGAAGAAATTCAATGAGGATTCTGCTGCTGCTGCTGCTGCTGCTGAGGCTTCTTCAAGCAAGAAGGCTATGCCAAAGAAGCCAAGTAAGAAACCACCTTCCTCAGCAATGCCCTCACGGCCAAGTTCTTCTTCAATGCCCTCACGGCCAATTTTCTCAGTGCCACCAAGGCAGTTTCCTCAAGCTGCCCCAATTCCTTAGGCTGCTCAAATTCCTCGGGTTTCAAAACCCTTAGCTCCTCCGGCAAAGTCGCCAGCACCTGTGCATCTCGCCACGTGCCAAAGGACCACTGGCATATCAATTGCCTCAGGAGCTTCAGCGAGTTCTTCAGCTCACCCTTCATCAACTGGTCCCACTCTGCTGAAGACCAAGGCCACTGCTGGACGAGTGATACGTCTCCAACGTATCTATAATTTTTGATTGTTCCATGCTATTATATTACCCCTTTTGGATGTTTATGGGCTTTATTTTACACATTTATAATATTTTTGGGACTAACCTACTAACCGGAGGCCCAGCACATATTGTTGTTTTTTTGCCTATTTCAGTATTTCGAAGAAAAAGAATATCAAACGGAGTCCAAACGGAATGAAACCTTCGGGAGCGTGATTTTTGGAACGAACGTGATTCGGAGAGCTTGGAGTGCAAGTCAAGAAGCTTCCAAGGAAGCCACAAGATAGGAGCCCCCCCCCGTAGGGTGCGCCCCCCTGTCTCGTGGGCCCCTCGGGCAGCCACCGACGTACTTCTTCCTCCTATATATACCTACGTACCCTGAAAACATCCAGGGGCACCACGAAACACAATTTCCATCGCCGCAACCTTCTGTATCCGCGAGATCTCATCTTGGAGCCTTCGTCGGCACTCCGCCGGAGGGGGAATCAACCACGGACGGCCTCTACATCAACATCCTTGCCCCTCCGATGAGTTGTGAGTAGTTTACCACAGACCTACGGGTCCATAGTTATTAGCTAGATGACTTCTTCTCTCTTTTTGGATCTCAATACAATGTTCTCCCCCTCTCTTGTGGAGATCTATTCGATGTAAACTCTTTTTGTGGTGTGTTTGTCGAGATCCGATGAATTGTGGGTTTATGATCAAGTTTATCTCTGAATAATATTTGAATCTTCTCTGAATTCTTTTATTATGATTGAGTTATCTTTGCAAGTCCCTTCGAATTATCAGTTTGGTTTGGCCTACTAGATTGGTTTTTCTTGCCATGGGAGAAGTGCTTAGCTTTGGGTTCGATCTTGCAGTGTCCTTACCCAGTGACAGAAAGGGTTGCAAGGCACGTATTGTATTGTTTCCATCGAGGATAACAAGATGGGTTTTATATCATATTGCATGAGTTTATCCCTCTACATCATGTCATCTTGCTTAATGCGTTACTCTGTTCTTATGAACTTAATACTCTAGATGCATGCTGGATAGCGGTCGATGTGTGGAGTAATAGTAGTAGATGCAGGCAGGAGTCTATCTACTTGTTATGGACGTGATGCCTATATACATGATCATGCCTAGATAATCTCATAACTATGCGCTTTTCTATAAATTGCTCGACAGTAATTTGTTCACCCACCGTAATACTTATGCTATCTTGAGAGAAGCCTCTAGTGAAACCTATGGCCCCCGGGTCTATCTCATATCATATTTGCTTTCAATCTACTTCTATCTTTACTTTTTGCATCTATATTGTAAAATACCAAAAATATATTTATCTTATCTTACTATCTTTATTAGATCTCACTTTCGCAAGTGGCCGTGAAGGGATTGACAACCCCTTTATTGCGTTGGTTGCGAGTTCTCAGTTTGTTTGTGTAGGTGCGTGGGACTTTTGAGGAGCCTCCTACTGGATTGATACCTTGGTTCTCAAAACTGAGGGAAATACTTACGCTACACTTGCTGCATCACCCTCTCCTCTTTGAGGAAAACCAACACAAGCTCAAGACGTAGCAAGAAGGATTTCTGGCGCCGTTGCCGGGGAGGTCTTCGCTCAAGTGAAGACATACCAAGTACCCATCACAAACCCATCTCCCTCGCATTTACATTATTTTCCATTTGCCTCTCGTTTTCCTCTCCCCCACTTCACCCTTGCCGTTTTATTCGCCCTCTCTTTCCCAATCTCCTCCTCTCTTTTTCGCTTGCCGTTTTTCTGTTTGCTTGTGTGTTGGATTATTTGTTGCCATGGCACAAGATAATACCAAATTGTGTGATTTCTCGACCAATAATAATGATTTCCTTAGTACTCCAATTGCTCCTAATGATGTTGAGTCTTGTAAAATCAATATCGCTTTGCTGAATCTTGTTATGAAAGACCAATTTGCCGGCCTTCCTAGTGAAGATGTCGCTACTCATCTAAACAATTTTGTTGATTTGTATGATATGTGAAAGAAGAAAGATACGGATAACAATATTGTCAAATTGAAGTTATTTCCGTTTTCACTTAGAGATCGTGCTAAAGTTTGGTTTTCATATTTGCCTAAAAATAGTATTGATTCTTGGAACAAGTGCAAAGATGCTTTTATCTCTAAGTATTTTCCTCCCGCTAAGATCATCACTCTTAGGAATGATATTATGAATTTTAAACAACTTGATCATGAGCATGTTGCCCAATCTTGGGAAAGAATGAAATTGATGCTTCGCAATTGCCCTACTCATGGTTTGAATTTATGGATGATCATACAAAATTTTTATGCCGGTTTGAACTTTGCTTCTAGAAATCTCTTAGATTCGGCCGCGGGAGGCATGTTTATGGAAATTACGTTAGGAGATGCTACAAAACTACTTGATAATATTATGGCTAATTATTCTCAATGGCACACCGAAAGATCTTCTAGTAAAAAAGTGCATGCTATAGAAGAAATCAATGTTTTGAGTGGAAAAATGGATGAACTTATGAAGATGTTTGCTACTAAAAATACTCCTCTTGATCCCAATGATATGCCTTTGTCTTCTTTGATTGAGAATAATAATGAATCTATGGATGTGAATTTTGTTGGTAGGAATAGTTTTGGAAACAATGCTTATAGAGGAAACTCTAATGCTAGACCGTTCCCTAGTAATTTCTCTAATAATTATGGAAATTCCTACAATAATTCTTATGGTAATTTTAATAAGATCCCCTCTGATTTTGAGAATAGTGTGAAATAATTTATGATTTCTCAAAATAATTTTAATGCTTTGCTTGAAGAAAAATTGCTCAAAGTTGATGATTTGGCTAGGAACGTTGATAGACTTTCGCTTGATGTTGATTCTCTTAAACTTAGATCTTCTCCTCCTAAGCATGATATCAATGAGTCTCTCAAAGTAATGAGAATTTCCATTGATGAGTGTAAGGAAAGAACCGCTATATTGCGTGCTAAGAAAGATAGCTTTATAAAAGCGTGTTCTTCTAGTTTCCATGAAAATATTGATAAGGATCTTAAAGTTATTGATGTGTCTCCTATTAGATCTATGTTTTGCAATATGAATTTTGATGATTATGTGACTGATGATGAATCAACTTTGCCTAGAAGGCGTCCCAAGAATTCGGAATCTTTAGATCTTAATGCTAAATTTGGTAAAAGTGAGATTGGAGAATCCTCAACTTCTAATAATATTGAACCTACTATCTCGGATTTCAAGGAATTTGATTATGATAATTGCAATTTAAAAGGTTGTATTTCCTTGTTGCAATCCGTTGTTAATTCTCCTCATGCTTATAGTCAAAATAAAGCTTTTACCAAACATATTGTTGATGCCTTGATGCAATCTTATGATGAAAAACTTAAATTTGGAAGTTTCTATACCTAGAAAACTTAATGATGAGTGGGAACCTACTATAAAGATTAGAATTAAAGATTATGAATGTTTTGCTTTGTGTGATTTGGGTGCTAGTGTTTCCACGATTCCGAAAACTTTATGTGATATTCTAGGTTTCCAGGATCTTGTTGATTGCTCTTTAAATTTGGACCTTGCGGATTCCACCATTAAAAAGCCTATGGGAAGGATCAATGATGTTCTCATTGTTGCAAATAGAAATTTGGTGCCCGTAGATTTTATCGTTCTTGATATAGATTGCAATCTTTCTTGCCCTATTATTCTTGGTAGACCTTTCCTTAGAACGATTGGTGCGATTATTGATATGAAGGAAGGGAATATTAGATTCCAATTTCCCTTAAAGAAAGGCATGGAGCACTTTCCAATAAACAAAGTCAAATTACCTTATGAATCTATCATGCGTGCTACTTATGAATTTAGTGCCAAGGATGGCACTCGTTAGATTTATCTTTGCTTTTATGCCTAGCTAGGGGCGTTAAACGATAACACTAGTTGGGAGGCAACCCAATTTTCTTTATGTTTTTTGTTTTTGCTCCTGTTTAGTAATAATTCTTGCATCTACCTTCTGTTTAGATGTGTTTTTATCTTTTATTTAGTGTTTGTGCCAAGTAGAACCTATAGGATAACCTATGATGATAGTTGATTTGATTCTGCTGAAAAACAGAAACTTTGCACACACGAATATAATTTTGTTAAATCACAGGAACGTGATTTTGCGTTGATTCTTTCTGCTGATGTTCAATAAACAAATTTTCCAGGACTTCCTATTTTGGTAGGATTTTTAGAGTTCCACAAGTTTGCGTTAGTTACAGATTGCTACAGACTATTCTGTTTTTGACAGATTCTGTTTTTCGTGTGTTGTTTGCTTATTTCAATGCATCTATGGCTAGTAAATTAGTTTATAAACCATAAGAAAGTTGGAATACAATAGGTTTAACACCAAATTAAATAAAGAATGAGTTCATTGCAGTACCTTATGTGGTGGTTTTGTTTTCTTTCACTAACGGAGCTTATAAGATTTCTTGTTGAGTTTTGTGTTGTGAAGTTTTCAAGTTTTGGGTAAAGCTTTTATGGACTATCGAATAAAGGGTGGCAAGAGCCTAAGCTTGGGGATGCCCATGGCACCCCAATATATTCAAGGATAGCCAAAAGCCTAAGCTTGGGGATGCCCCGGGAAGGCATCCCCTCTTTCGTCTTCGTTCATTGGTAACTTTACTTGGAGCTATATTTTTATTCGCCACATGATATGTGTTTTGCTTGGAGCGTCGTGTATTATATTAGTCTTTGATTTTTAGTTTACCACAATAATCCTTGCTGTACACACCTTTTGGGAGAAGCCTATTTGATTAGAATTTGCTAGAATACTCTATGTGCTTCACTTATATCTTTTGAGCTTGATAGTTTTTGCTCTAGTGCTTCACTTATATCTTTTAGAGAACGGTGGTGTCTTAATTTTGAAGAAATTGCTAGTCTCTCATGCTTCACTTATATTATTTTGAGATTCTTTTAGAACAACATGGTATTTTCTATAATCATAAAATTGGTCCTAGAATGGTAGGCATCCAAGTTGGGTATAATAAAAACTATCATAGGAAGTGAATTGGATGCTATGATCAACTTGATGCTTGATAATTGTTTTGAGGTATGGAGGTAGTGATATTAAAGTCATGCTAGTTGGGTGATTATGAATTCAAAGAATGCTTGTGTTGAAGTTAGCAAGTCCCATAGCATGCATGTATGGTTAAAGTTGTGTAACAAATTTGAAACATGAAGTGTACCTGGCCGGTGCATCCTTATGAGTGGCGGTCGGGGATGAGCGATGGTCTTTTGCTACCAATCTATCCCCCTAGGAGCATGCGCGTAGTACTTGGTTTTTGATGACTTCTAAATTTTTTCAATAAGTATATGAGTTCTTTTGACTAATGTTGAGTCCATGGATTATACGTACTTTTACCTTTCCGCCTTTGCTAGCCTCTTCGGTACTGTGCATTGCCCTTTCTCACCTTGAGAGTTGGTGCAAACTTCGCCGGTGCATCCAAAACCCGTGATATGATACGCTCTATCACACATCCTCCTTATATCTTTCTCAAAACAGCCAACATATCTACCTATTATGGCATTTCCATAGCCATTCCGAGATATATTGCCATGCAACTTTCCGCCATTCCGCTCATCATCATCATGACATACTTTACTTTTGTCATATTGCCATTGCATGATCATGTAGTTGACATCGTATTTGTGGCAAAGCCACCATGCATTATTTTTCATACATGTCACTCTTGATTCATTGCACCATCTCGGTACACCGCCGGAGGCATTCATATAGAGTCATATCTTGTTCTAGTTTCGAGTTGTAATTCTTATGTTGTAATCAATAGAAGTATGATGATCATCATTATTAGAACATTGCCCAAAGAAAAAAAAAGAAGAAGAAAGGCCAAAAAGAAAAGAAAAAAAGGCCCAAAGAAAAAAAGGAAAAGAAAAAAAAGAAAAAAATAAAATAAATAAAAAAGGGCAATGTTACTATTTTTTTTCCACACTTGTGCTTCAAAGTAGCACCTTGTTCTTCATGTAATGAGTCTCATATATTGTGCTTCAAAGTAGCACCACATTCTTCATGTAGTGAGTCTCATAAGTTGTCTTTTTCATACTAGTGGGAATTTTTCATTATAGAACTTGGCTTGTATATTCCTACGATGGGCTTCCTCAAATGCCCTAGGTCTTCACGAGAAGCAAGTTGGATGCACACCCACTAGTTTTCTTTTGTTGAGCATTCATTTGTAGCTCTAGTGCATCCGTTGCATGGCAATCCCTACTCCTCATGTTGACATCAATTGATGGGCATCTCCATAGCCCATTGATTATCCTTGTCAATGTGAGACTTTCTCCTTTTTTGTCTTCTCCACACAATCCCCATCATCATATTCTATTCCACCCATAGTGATATATCCATGGCTCACGCTCATGTATTGCGTGAAGGTTGAAAAAGTTTGAGATTGTTTAAGTATGAAACAATTGCTTGGCTTGTCATCGGGGGTATATAAGTTGGGAACATCTTTGTGTGACGAAAATGAAGCATAGCCTAACTATATGATTTTGTAGGGATGAACTTTCTTTTGCCATGTTATTTTGAGAAGACATGATTACTTTGATTAGTATGCTTGAAGTGTTACTATTTCTTTTATCAATATGAACTTTTATTTTGAATCATTTGGATCTGAACATTCATGCCACAATAAAGAAAATTACATTATGAATTATGCTAGGTAGCATTCCACATAAAAAATTCTCTTTTTATCATTTACCTACTCGAGGACGAGCAGGAATTAAGCTTGGGGATGCTTGATACGACTCCAACGTATCTATAATTTTTGATTGTTCCATGCTATTATATTACCCCTTTTGGATGTTTATGGGCTTTATTTTACACATTTATATCATTTTTGGGACTAACCTACTAACCGGAGGCCCAGCCCATATTGTTGTTTTTTTGGCCTATTTCAGTATTTCGAAGAAAAGGAATATCAAACGGAGTCCAAACGAAATGAAACCTTCGGGAGCGTGATTTTTGGAACGAACGTGATCCGGAGATCTTGGAGTGCAAGTCAAGAAGCTTCCGAGGAAGCCACAAGATAGGAGGCTGCGCCCCCCTGTAGGGCCCGCCCCCTGTCTCGTGGGCCCCTCGGGCGGTCACCGACGTACTTGTTCTTCCTATATATACCTATGTACCCCAAAAACATCCAGGGGCACCACGAAACACAATTTCCATAGCTGTAACCTTCTGTATCCGCGAGATCTCATCTTGGAGCCTTCGTCGGCACTCTGCCGGAGGGGGAATCAACCACGGAGGGCCTCTACATCAACATCCTTGCCCCTCCGATGAGTTGTGAGTAGTTTACCACAAACCTATGGGTCCATAGTTATTAGCTAGATGGCTTCTTCTCTCTTTTTGGATCTCAATACAATGTTCTCCCCCTCTCTTGTGGAGATCTATTCGATGTAAACTCTTTTTGTGGTGTGTTTGTCGAGATCCGATGAATTGTGGGTTTATGATCAAGTTTATCTATGAATAATATTTGAATCTTCTCTGAATTCTTTTATGTATGATTGAGTTATCTTTGCAAGTCTCTTTGAATTATCAGTTTGGTTTGGCCTACTAGATTGGTTTTTCTTGCCATGGGAGAAGTGCTTAGCTTTGGGTTCGATCTTGCGGTGTCCTTACCCAGTGACAGAAAGGGTTGCAAGGCACGTATTGTATTGTTGCCATCGAGGATAACAAGATGGGGTTTATATCATATTGCATGAGTTTATCCCTCTACATCATGTCATCTTGCTTAATGTGTTACTCTGTTCTTATGAACTTAATACTCTAGATGCATGCTGGATAGCGGTCGATGTGTGGAGTAATAGTAGTAGATGCAGGCAGGAGTCTGTCTACTTGTTATGGACGTGATGCCTATATACACGATCATGCCTAGATAATCTCATAACTATGCGCTTTTCTATAAATTGCTCGACAGTAATTTGTTCACCCACCGTAATACTTTTGCTATCTTGAGAGAAGCCTCTAGTGAAACCTATGGCCCCCGGGTCTATCTCATATCATATTTGCTTTCAATCTACTTGTATCTTTACTTTTTGCATCTATATTGTAAAATATATTTATTGACAACCCCTTTATTGCGTTGGTTGCGAGTTCTCAGTTTGTTTGTGTAGGTGCGTGGGACTTTTGAGGAGCCTCCTACTGGATTGATACCTTGGTTCTCAGAACTGAGGGAAATACTTATGCTACACTTGCTGCATCATCCTCTCCTCTTCGAGGAAAACCAACGCAAGCTCAAGATGTAGCAACGAGGTACTAGACCAAGTCCTCACAAGAAGCAGGCGGTCTTTCAAACACCGTCTAATGGCGAAGCTGATGAATTAGCTGATATCATCATGGAAAGACAGCAGCGGGCCGCTAGAGCCAAAGGGAGTGTTGTGCCCCTTCTAATCGATCCAAAGAAAATGCTCGATTTCATCGATCTATGGCACAAGGATCCAAATGCTCCAATGCCAGAGTTGGGCCTCACTCCTGAACAAAGTCACGTTGTGACGGCGTTCATAGCTGAAGAAAAGTGGAAATATGACCAAGCCAGAGTGGCCAAGAAAGCGCGGTACAAGAAGCAGCGCTACCTAAAGGACAATGTCCTCAGTCTTTCGTCTGAACAGCTCATAGCACTGCAAGCTGAAATCAAAAAGCTCAACAAAGAATTTGACGCCTACAAGGCTGAATGGCAGGGTGCCAAAGTCAGATTCGTCAAGCTGACGAAGAAATTCACGTCAAGTGTTGCTCCTCCTGTGCACATTGACGTCACTCAGACTGAAGCATCTGCTCAAGCCACTGAAGGAATTGCCAGCACCGCTGATGAAAATCAGGCTGCTGATGAAACTGCAAGCACCAGGGCTGCTGAAGAAATTACAGTCGCTGAAGAAACTGCCAGGGCAACCACTAGTGTTGCGCCTGAACAACCTGCTAGGCCAGCTGAAGACTTTGTTGCTGCGCCTGCTCAGAACAGGCCAACTGCATCGGTTGGGCCTGAAGAAATTAATCCAACTCCCACTGCTCCACCTGCACCAAAACCAAGCCCAATTCTTCCTTCTGCTCTGGAAGTGAAGAAAACCAAAGCTGCGGAGCATGCTGCTTTGAAGAAGAGGAAAGCATCGGCTGCCACAGAATCTTCTGCCCTAAGAAGGCGAATATTTTGATAAGTTCAATGGATAATCCCATTGATGATGTTCCTCTTGCAAGTATGCCATCAAAGGAACTTGTTCCTTATGGTGAAGAATATCAGATTCCTGAAGAATCTGCTGAAGAAGATCCCTCTGCTGCTTCCACTGAGTAGATGGATGAGGAAATTGAAGTTGGGGCTTTCACTTCAACTCCCCAGGTATCATCGCCAACGCCTCAGTTTACTGCTGAAGAGGACGGTGTTGAAGAAATGGAAGTGGATGAGGATGTGGACATTGGCTGCACCACTCCTGTGATGAATGATGATTTTTGGGATAGACAACACCCCAACTCTCCTCTGTTCACACCAATCCAACAAATTCCTCAGTCCCCAGCTCCAACTGAAGTTCAAATGGGCTCTGAAGAAATTCATGCCACCTCTTCCATTCCTGAAGACATACCAGCCACTAGTGCTAATGAAAATGCTGATGAAGAAATGGAGGCCCAGGCTGCTACTGAAGCAGAAGCTGATATTCCTCAGTCTGCGGCTCCAGAAATTGACATACCAGAGGTTATTCTTCAGATTACTTACAATCCTCAGCCTCAGCCGAAGAATCCATTCTCCAAAACTCTGAAGTCCAAGGTTGATGCCTTCTTCAATGAGCATGTATTCTTCACTGACTATAATCCATATGACTCTGCTCGTATGAGGAGGAAGCGCTTCTGGACAGCTAGCCAAGCCAATTTCTATTCTTCAGTGTTGTTCGACAAGGACAAAGTCTTCGACCATGAGCATATTCCTCACTTGGATATGGAATCGCTGTCTTGGTTTGCGCCAGTCCTCGCTGCCATTCATGATGCTGGCTTGCTCAATTTCTGCACTGACATATGCGATTGGAATGAAGAACTCATTCTTCAATTTTATGCAACGCTGCACATCACAGGCAATGCTGAAGATGTGAACTCTTGGGTGTTGGACTGGATGATAGAGAACACTCACTATAAGGCACCGACAACTGAATTGCTTCATGCCATGCCTGTCAGTCCTCCCCCAGAAGGTGCGCTTCTGATCTACTCTAAAACTGAGCTGTCAAATCATTTCATGCAAGTGCTGATGAAGCCATTGAAGCCTGGACATGCCTCAAGGACCAAATTCCTCGTGAAGGAATTGCAATATGTGCCAGGGACAGTCTATCGCATTCTAACGAAGACATTAAGTCCAATCAAAGGCCACGACTCGAATGATGAAGAAGTCGTTGGCATCATGAAGAATCTGCTTTTCAACATCATGCACGGTATTCCCGTGAACTATCATGATTTCTTCATGAGGACTTTGGCAAATGTTGCAATGTCCCCATTTGAGCTGAAGCCTTATGCTCCCTGGATTATGAGATTCCTCAGATCAAGGTCTTCACTCAACTACAAAGCTGATACACTCAACCATGGCAGCTACTTGCCCCCAATTGAAGTCCTTGGACGGACATTTTCCTTAGCTGATGAAAAGGGCAAGGCCACTGCTATTATTGATGAGGGCACTCGACCATTGGATGGACAGTTTCGCAAAGCTGCTTCATACTCCACCAATGATGACTCTGCTACTCATGATACTACCGCCAATGCATCCAAGCAAAGTCCTCAGGCAACAGCTCCAAGGGTGATGACTGATCGTGAGCTTCTCCTCAGTCTTCATCAGAAGGTGGATCGCAATCACAAATGGGTGAAACGTCAGTTTGGTTCAATTATTCACAACATGACTGCCACATATAATTCAGTGAAGAAGAACCATTACTACCTTAATGAAGTGTTTGATCACACCTGGGCTATACCGTCTCACCTTTACGGTGATGAGGATCTCAAGCAGATGGGCTTCAAGCAGGACTTCAGCTGGGCTAAGCCCCCACCGAAGAAATTCAAGAAAGTTGCAGTTCCTCCTTTGGTGCCCAGTTCATATTCTTCATCCCATGATACTGATGAAAATGAAGATCTGGACGACACTGCGGCAGGCCCTTCTCCAACAAACGACCCCAATAACGTTGACGCTCCTCCATCGACTTCGTGAAGAAATTCTTCAGGGGCGTTAGTCCTCACTTTTCGTCCCTTTTGGTCATTTGATGATAAAGGGGGGAAAATTCGAGTTAGTCTTCAAGCGGGTCTATATATATGGGCGTTTTTTTGTTAAGTTGCAACTCTTGCTCTTCTGAAGCTCTTGTTGATTGAGTTGTAAACTTATGTCCGATGGTGACATGATACTTTTGCTCTGTTTTTCTGCATGCTATTTCCTCATTAATGTTATGCATGCATGCTGAATCACATCAGTCACCATATTTCATCATGCATTTCAAATTCTTAATTTCATATGTTAAATGCGTGTATGAATTACAAGATATAGGGGGAGATCTCCATGATTCTACTCTTCAAATGTGCATTGCTTCAAAAGCAAATTCCTCACTATGCACACCTTCAGGGGGAGTTCTTCTATATCTTTCAATAAAATTCCTCAATATTGAGCACTTTCAATTCATATGTTTATCCCCGTTGAAAATTTAACCTATATTGTCATCAATCACCAAAAAAAGGGAGATTGCAAGTGCATCTAGTGCCCCTTAGTGATTTTGGTGTATTGAAGACTTATAGGTTAAGGGACTAATATGTTTGTGAGTGTACACAGGCTCTATAAGTCAATGAGGAGTTTGGTATTTACAGTAAAAGTCGACCCCTAAAAATGAATGTCTTTGGCTGAAGACTTTGGTTCTCCTGAAGACTTTGAAAGTGAAGAAATTGGTGTGACCATGAAGACTTTGATATTCATGCGAGGAATCTGAAGCGTGAAGACTTTTGTTTTCGTAGTTTCATTTTCTTCTTCTTAAGTCAAAGGAAACACCATACTGTTAAAGGGGGTCGAGGTAATACTAAGGAAACAGATTTCCAAGTGATGCTCATCGCAAAATCCTACACCTACCCAATCCTTCGAGTGAAGCCATTGAAAATCTCATATCAGTTCAGTCAATTTCTTCAGTGACAGAGACGAAGATCTTCTGGTCTCTGAGGAATTTGTTCTGACTGAGGAGTTAGGAATTCGCCAATGCGTGTCAGATTTCGGGTTCCGGCAGACCCTTGAGGTTCGAACACTGGGGTGCGCGCGAAGATTTCGCCCTCTACCTACCTGCTCCACGCCGACTCGCTAGGATCTAAACTACAGAAGGAACAACACAAGAGACACAGAGTTTATACTGGTTCAGGCCACCATTGTGGTGTAATACCCTACTCCAGTGTGTGGTGTGGTGGATTGCCTCTTGGGCTGTTGATGAACAATACAAGGAAGAACAGCCTCGCGAGGGTGTGTTCTTGGCTGGTGCGATGAACTACTAGGGGAAGTTCAGTCGCTCTCTCTACTGGTTTCTTGGTGAGGATCTCGTCTTGCTCTAGCTCCTGGATTCTAGATTCAGATGCCTCTACCCTGGGGGTGGCTAGTCCTATTTATAGGCAAAGGCCCTGGGCCTCTTCCCAAATATTGAGCGGGAAGTGCGCCAACAATTGGCCATTTTGAAGGGGAACATCGGGTACACTTATCCTGACTAAAGTTGGTCCTCGCCTGTCAAAGGCTCTGGTGGTGACGCCTGCTTGGGCTCCACAATGACTTCCTTCCTGCCATTGGGCTGGTCTTGGTCTTGTTGCACCGAAATGGATGCCTTTGCTTGATGCTCTCGCCTGCGCTTGCTCCCTTTGCACCAAAGAGGAAAGGAGGACACTGCGCGGGCTGGCGCCCGACTGGCGCCCTTGGTCGTCATGGCTTGTGTCATGGTCACCTCGCGAGGTACCCCGCCTTGAACTCTCTGCCTCCTTGTGAGCCAGCCTGATGAGGTCGTGCCTGAGGAAGCTCCTTGTCGTCCGCCCCGTGAGGCTTGGCCCCTCGCGAGGGTCTTGAGCTTGTGTTGATGAAGATGGGCCGTGCTGGGCCCCCCTTTGAGCCACGCCGCAGGCCGCAGGCAGGCAAGTCTGGGGACCCCTGTTCCCAGAATGCCGACAGTAGCCCCCGGGCCCAAGGCGCGCCCGGACTTGGCCGAGCAGAGAGGCGAAAGGGCAAGTGCGAAGCGCCGCGGGCCCTAACAGCCTGCGGCCTTGGGCGCCGCGTGGCGGTTGATTGGACGTGGGCGTCTCCACTTCCCCATGATGCCTCGGCAACTGCACGAATTGACAAGTCCCTGCATGCAAGGCGGGTCATGATTACCTGCAATCGTGGAGGTCGGCGGTTGGCCTCCTCTGGCTTTAAGTACGGCACGGCGCGTGCCCTTCCAGTCTATCTCTTCTTGCTTCTCCTTCTTCCCGATCCTTGCTCTGTCTTGCTGCAATGGCTCCGATCCGCCAGTTCTCTGCGATAGAGAAGGGAAAGGCTCCCCGAGAGGATCCTGACCCGCTTCCGCCGAAGAAACGGCTAGCCCTCTGCCATCAGGGTGAGGGCGCCCGCCAGGAAGTGTTGAGGCCCTGGTGTGAGCAGCCACCACCAGGGTTCCCGCTTCCCTTGTACACCCACATCGAGGGCTCTGAAGGAGTCGATGCCGAACGCCACGGTCACAAAGGTGTGCGTCTTTCCCCCTGGAGTCCACGCCGAGGGCTCCTCCCGAGAGTTCATGCTTCACGCCGCCATGCCTCCTCAGTCTTGGATTCTCCTTCCTCGTTTCCACGCCGCAAGGGGAACTCCTGGGGCTCTGGCTGCAGCACGCCGGCTGCAGCACCCTCGCAGCCGGGGCTGAGGTCGCGGTCATTGCCCCGGGCGAGGTCTTCATGACTCAAGGCTGGGGCGAGATCGCCCGGGTCTGCAGGACAAGGGGCGCCCTCACGATCCACCTGGAGTACGATGGTGCTTCGGTGATGTTCTTCAAGGTCTTCGATGCGGATGGTCGCCGGCTGGAGTGCTGCCCCGGGAGAGGCAGTCGGGACCCCGCTACGATGAGGCAGAGGCCGGCTAACCGCTCCCTTGGCAGCTCCTCAAGTGATGGAGGCGCCGGAGGATCCAGCGACTCCGCCGAGCTCTTCGCGACTCCGGAGACGAGCAACGATAGCTACGAGCCCCCGAGCCTGCGCCGCTCCCGGAGCAGGGCCGGCTCGTCAGGCTGTCACCGCCTCTGATCTGGATGGGGTTGGCGCCGGTGCCTGACGGCCCACTGTTGATGATGGCGTCTGCCGCGATGGTTCCTGTAGTTAGGGATCCTTAGGATACGCGTCTTTTGTTCCTGCGAGGAGCCAAGAATATACCCCATGGGGGCTTGTAAGGTGTCTGTAGCTCCGTTTGTCAATATGATCTTCATCGTGAAGCAGTGCGAGATGCTTATTCCGTCTTAGCTTAGTTTCTTCCTTTCGGACCTCACAAGGGCTTGGCGCTCTGCGCTGACAGGTCCCGGTCCCAAGGCGGCTTCAGCCGTCGCTGGTATGCCAGGTCGCGATGCCATGGTCAAGGCCAGGAGGTGAGCGGCCCGGGGTCCAGTAAGATCCCCTGAGTCGCGATGCTCAGGAGGTCCCCTTTAGCGCTCAAGCAGCCATCGTTCGGTGAGAAAGGAATGTGACGTTGCTAACACGGGATTGCATTGGATGCGGTGACGGTGCTGTGATAGCTAGTGTTTCCGGAGAGTGACTTATCTCAAGAATCAGGGACCGCTCCCTGGTGTGTCGCCGGGTCCATGCATCGGCAGGCGAGGGGTTGCTTGGCGAGGTCCTCGCGTGCTTCTCCCCTCTCGCCTTCGCTCCCCTTTCTACTCTACGTCCTCGGGTCCCGGCCCTCGAGCGAGTCTCAGCCGTCGCTGGTATGCCAGGTCGCGATGACGTGGTCAAGGCCAGAGGGTGAGGGATGAAGGGCCGGTTGGAGCCCTGAGTCGCGATGCTCAGGTACCCCCCCTTTAACGTGCAAGCGGTTTGCACGGACGAGAATGAAGAAGACACCGTGAGGGCCTCGCCTGATGCTGCTCCTTGAAGAGATCCTGCAGGCTCATCACAGAAAGAACGAGAGTTCGCCATGACAATCGACAGTTAGCCGTTGGTTGCTCTGGAGAGGTGGTGAGGCACTGAGGGCTCGACGAGGTGGCGCTATGCGGGGCTGCCGCGGCCAGAGCTCCGCCGTTCAGGTTTGTCGGCGTTGCAGGGATGGACCCATGTGCAAGCGTCGTGCCATTTGGGAGCAGCTCCATCAGTCGGTGTCAGTCGAGCGGGCAACTAGGTCAAGCATGTTAATCGCGGAGGAGTGAATTCATTCAAATAGATGCTGGGAAGGCGGACATCGCTGGGTTTGGCCTGAGCGACTTGGGGATGATGCAGCCCGAGGGGCGCCCCCAATCAAAGTAGGCTAGGAACATGAAAAAAAGGGATACACGTCGCAGGGACGGACCCAGCGGCCTAGGAACGATGCAGCCCTGAGGGCGCTCCCAGCTGGAAATGAAACTTGAAAGATGTCACCTGATAGTGTTGACGACGAAGGGGTGTTGGTGTAGTAGACTCGGTGGGCTGCGGTAGCCGATCCTCACGAGCCCCCAGGCCCTGGGGCCTCGGGAGGTTCCGGAGGCGCTGGTGGCTCCTCGTGGACCATCTCCATCTCCGCCAGGGCTGCGGAACGCTTGACCTCTTGAACCTCCAGGATGCCCCTCATGAGGCGCTGGTACGTGGCAGCCGTGTTCGGCAAGCCATAAGGCATGCGAACGTAGCTGTGGGGTGGACCTTCGCAGCGCCCCACTTGCGAGGGCCAGAGGCGCTACTGAGAGGCGGCTCGGTTGAGCCTTGGTATGTCGATGCAGACGCGCAGCCCACCATCCTCACCTGGATGGGGGGCCACAGCGGGTAAGCGGCGGCTGCCTCTCATGACTCTTGACTCCTGTAGCTCCTGAATGGCCTTGCTAACGAACTCCTGAGGGTTTGGCCCTCCTTGCCTGCTCCTTCTTGAAGGAAGCGTGCTTCGAAACACGCCTCCAAGTGGTGCCCAAACGCCTCCCTCGTGACCTTGGCGAGGTCGGCGACCCTCCAGGGGAGAGCCCCTGAGCCCTGCCTGAGGAGGGCACCGAGCGCGCTTCCCTATGCGATGGAAGGAGGTTCCCCCTGAGCAGGCGCGGGCCCTGAGGGGCCTGCCTACTGAGGGGCCGGGCCGGACGATGTATTCTTCTTCTTGTGGGCGGTCTCGGGAAGCCTCCTGCTTCCGCGATCCGGGTCTTCCAGTGATGCGGCCTGAAAGGCTCGTTCCAGGGAGCACACCGCGTCTTTCTCTTCGCAGGGCACCGTGATGACTCCGCCACTTCCTGGCATCTTGAGGACGTTGTAGCCGTGGTGGGTTACGGCCATGAACTTGGCCAGTGCTGGGTACCCGAGGATGACGTTGTATGACAGGCGGATGTGGGCGACGTCGAAGTCGATGAGCTCGGTGCGTAGTTGTCGCGCGCCCCGAAGGTGACAGGGAGGCGGACCTGCCCTATCGGGACCGTGGAGCCGTCGGTGACTCTGGAGAAAGGCTTGGTTGGCTGAAGCTGATTGTAGGGCACTTGGAGATTGTTGAATGTTTCCATGGACAGGACGTTGAGCCCTGCCCCGCCATCGATGAGGGTCCTGGTGACTAGCACGTTGCTGATGATTGGGGAACAAAGCATTGGGAGGACTCCGGCTGTGGTCGCGCACTTGAACTGATCCGCTGAACTGAATGTGATGGTGCACGCCGACCACCTGAGAGGGCGCGTGGCCTCGAGCTTGGGGAGGACTGCATTTACTTTGCAGGCGAACTGCTTGAAGATGCGTTGAGAGGCTGGGGCTTGAGCTCCGCCCAGGATGCATGCGATCGCACGTGGCTCCTGGAAGCCCCCAGCCCCCTCGTCCTGATGACGGTCCTCATTTCTCCTTGGTTGCGGCGGCAGCGGAGGGAGGCCCGCGTTGCCTTGCGGGCGATTCTCGCGAGGCTGATCCCTCCAGTCTCCCTCGCGAGGCGGGTCCTGCCAGCGATCCTCGCGAGGTTGGTCGCGCCACCCTTGGCGAGGGCCGCGGTCTTCCCAGCGTTCTGTGTTCCTTCCTCCTCCTCAGCCGTAGCCCCGGTCGCTGCGGTCGGGACGTCGGCCGACCCTTCCTTCACGCACGGCTCAGAGCTCTTGGCATTCATTGGTGTTGTGGGTGTGGAGGTCGTGGTACACGCAGTACCGGCTACCCTTGGAAGGTTCGGGCTGATCTCTGCCCCGCTTGGTGTCTGGTTCTGCCGCGAGCACGACAGCCCCCTTGCGCTTCACATCCTTGGCCTTGGGTTTCTTCTCTTCTGGGTCTACGGCAGGCAGCTCGAGGAGGGAGAGACGCCCTTCCTCAGCCCTGGCGCACTTGGTCGCCAAGTTGAACAGCTCCAAGGAAGTGCACATGTCTTCATGCATTGCCAGCTCCTCCTTCATCTTGAAATCGCGCACGCCGTCGGAGAAGGGTGAGATGATGGCCTCCTCGGTCACCTTGGGAATCTTGAGGCGTGCATTGTTGAAGCGCTGGATGTACTTCTGCAGGGTTTCCCCTGGTTGCTTCTTGATACAGCGCATGTCGCTCACGGCGGGTGGCCGGTCGTGAGTACCCTAGAAGTTGGCGATGAAGCGGGTGCGCATCTCGTCCCAGGAGGAGATCGTGCCTGGAGCCAGGTTCAGGAGCCAGGTTCAGGAGCCAGGTGCGGGCCCCGTCCTTGAGCGCCATGGGAAACCAGTTCGCCATGACCTTCTCGTCTCCGTTGGCAGCTTCGATGCCCAGCTCGTAGAGTTGGAGGAACTCTACGGGGTCAGCCGTACCGTCGTAGCGAGGAGGCAGGTCTAGCTTGAACTTGCCGGGCCACGCGACGCTGCGCAGCTCGGTGGTGAAGGTGCGGCAGCCCGCCATGGCCACGGGGGGCCTTGGGTGACGAAGAGCTTGGTCCTGCGGGTCCCCATGCGCTGCAGCTGGGAGCAGCGCGGGGTCTTGACGTGTTGGAGCAGGAGCGTGGTCGCGACGAGCCGGAGCAGGGAGCGCTCGGGCAACTTCTCGCGAGCGAGGGACTTCTTGGTAGCTCTGCTCTTGCCGCGCTGGCGCCTGACGGAGCGGGTTCCGCCCAGGGGCCACGCGCCCTGGGGCCAGGGCGCCTTCTTGAGGGGGAGGCGGCTGAGGCGCCCCCGGAGCTTCGTCGCCCACGCGGGGCAGGGTGCGGTGCAGCGGGACGGACGGCGCACGAGAGCCCCCTACGGCACGGACGAGCTCGGCGACGCGGTCGAGCCACTCTTCGTAGACGTCGTCGACGGGACGGTAGCGCAGGAGCTCGTTTGCCGCGATGAGCGCAGCTCGAGCCTCCATGGCACGCGGAATGCACGAGACGAAGAACCAGCTAGGGTGAGCGTGGGTGTAGCAGTGCGGCCGTCTTGCCTCATGGAGGGATGCTGGGACGATGCTCGCTGCTCATTCCCTGCCGGGCCGGTGGCGGCGTTGATGGCAGGTGACGGGGAACGACGAGGGCGCCCGCCGATGGGAGCCGTCTGGGCAACACGGGAAGCGAGGGCGACTCGGCGCTCGGCGCGGGCCCGACAAGCGTCGGACATGGATGCGATGGTCAGAGAAGAACAGGACAACGGAAGACAAATTCCGGCGCACCCCTACCTGGCGCGCCAAATGTCGGATTTCGGGTTCCGGCAGACCCTTGAGGTTCGAACACTGGGGTGCGCGCGGAGATTTCGCCCTCTACCTACCTGCTCCACGCCGACTCGCTAGGATCTAAACTATGGAAGGAACAACACAAGAGACACAGAGTTTATACTGGTTCAGGCCACCATTGTGGTGTAATACCCTACTCCAGTGTGTGGTGTGGTGGATTGCCTCTTGGGCTGTTGATGAACAATACAAGGAAGAACAGCCTCGCGAGGGTCTGTTCTTGGCTGGTGCGATGAACTACTAGGGGGAGTTCAGTCGCTCTCTCTCTACTGGTTTCTTGGTGAGGATCTCATCTTGCTCTAGCTCCTGGATTCTAGATTCAGATGCCTCTACCCTGGGGGTGGCTAGTCCTATTTATAGGCAAAGGCCCTGGGCCTCTTCCCAAATATTGAGCGGGAAGGGCGCCAACAATTGGCCATTTTGAAGGGGAACATCGGGTACACTTATCCTGACTAAAGTTGGTCCTCGCCTGTCAAAGGCTCTGGTGGTGACGCCTGCTTGGGCTCCACAATGACTTCCTTCCTGCCGTTGGGCTGGTCTTGGTCTTGTTGCACCGAAATGGATGCCTTTGCTTGATGCTCTCGCCTGCGCTTGCTCCCTTTGCACAAAATAGGAAAGGAGGACACTGCGTGGGCTGGCACCCGACTGGCGCCCTTGGTCGTCATGGCTTGCGTCATGGGCACCTCGCGAGGTACCCCGCCTTGAACTCTCCGCCTCCTCGTGAGCCAGCCTGATGAGGCCGTGCTTGAGGAAGCTCCTTGTCGTCCGTCCCGCGAGGCTTGGACCTTCGCGAGGGTCTTGAGCTTGTGTTGATGAAGATGGGCCATGCTGGGCCCCCCTTTGAGCCACGCCGCAGGCCGCACGCAGGCAAGTCTGGGGACCCCCATTCCCAGAACGCCGACAGTGCGGATTGCCTACACAGTGAGGAACATGATAGCCCTGAGGAATCCAAACCTCAAATCTGACCGTTGCTGTGCCGCGCGCCAGCTGTCCCAAAATATCCTACCACCTAACGGTCATATCAGACAAGGGCATTTATATCTTATCATGTTGGGCTGCTCCCTAGGCTATAAATAGCCGCCCCCTACAACCACTAGCTGGTTGGCTGCTCCGAGAGAAACTAACACTTGTCATTTGAGAGCATCCCATTCCTCCGAGGACTTTGAGCGAAAATCATCAAGTGAGGAAAACCCAAATCCCAAACCTAAACCTACAAACCCCAAAGTGATTGAGCATCACTGAAGAGATTGTTCCTGTGTGGAACCGATGCTTGTTACCTTTGAGGACTGTGTATCCTCCAGACGGTTAGGCGTCATGGTCTAAGCATCCAAGAGGAATTGTGGATTGCCGAGTGACCAAGTCTGTGAAGGTTTGGAAGTCACCTGTGAAGACTTACCACTACTGTTGGGCGAGGTTTGTGTGATCTTAGCTCAAGGAGAATACGGTGAGGACTGTGTGTCCGGGACTGTGTGTCCTCGAGTTTAAATACTCAGCCGCTCCAACCAGACGTACGACTGTCACAACAGTTGGAACTGGTCTACCAAATCATTGTCTTCACCAAGCCAACTGGTTCTATTTCCTCAACCCTTTCATTTCCTCAGTTATGTGTTGATGTACCTAATCATTACTGCTTGAAGACTTTGACTGAAGACTTTCTCTATCTCCTCAATCCCATTTCTTCAGTCTGTCTGTCTTCATCCTGCTTATCCTGTGTTTACGCTTTCTGTACTCTGTGTTTGTCTTTCATTTCATCATGATGACTATGCTGTTGCTCTGTTATGCTTATACCTGAGTACTTATTCCGCTGCAAGTAGTTCTTCATTTAGGAATTTCCTCACCCTGAAATTCCTCAGTGAAGAATTCATAAAAATTGCCTATTCACCCCCCTCTAGTCGACATAACGCACTTTCAACTACAGCGATTGAGTGACGCGTGCTGGATTGGACTAGAACGCCCGCTCTTGTATTAGGGAGGCTAGGTCTGCTTACAAGCCGCGTACGCAACATGCAGGTGTGTAACGGGCGATGGGCCCAGACCCCTGCACGCTTTGGATTTAGACCGGCGTGCTGACCTCTCTGTTGTGCCTTGGCAGGGCTGCGACGTGTTGATCTTCCGAGGCCGGGCATGACCCAGGAAAGTGTGTCCAACCAGAGGGATCGAGCGTGTTGGGTTATGTGGTGCACCCCTGCAGGGAAGTTTATCTATTCGAATAGTTGTGTCCCTCGGTAAAAGAACGACCCGAAGTTGTATTCTGACCTTATGACAACTAGAACTGGATACTTAATAAAACACACCTCTTACAAGTTCCAGATACAGCCCAGTGATCGCTTTCCCACAGGGCGATGAAGGGAGGATCGTCGGGTAGGATTATGCTATGGGATGATACTTGGTGAACTTACCAGCTACTCTCTTCTACATGCTTCAAGATGGAGGTTGTCAGAAGCGTAGTCTTCGATAGGACTAGTTATCCCCCTCTTATTCTGGCATTCTGCAGTTCAGTCCACAGATACTATCCTTTTCATTGATACCAATGCATATGTAGTGTATATCCTTGCTTGCGAGTACTTTGGATGAGTACTCACGGTTGCTTTGCTACTTCTTTTTCCCTTTTACCGGTTATTGCGATCGTATGATGGAGTCCAGGAGCTAGAGGATCCCGAGGATGATTCTACGTGGAATTCGACTTTGAGGAGTAGTTAGGAGGTCCCAGGCAGGAGGCCTTGCTTCTTTCGATCTGTATCCCAGTTTGTGCTAGCCATCTTATGGCAACTTGTTTAACTTATGTCTGTACTCAGATATTGTTGTTTCTGCTGACTTCTTTAAGTTCGAGCACTTGTATTCGAGCCCTCGAGGCCCTTGACTTGTAATATGATGCTTGTATGACTTATTTGAGTTTAGAGTTGTGTTTTGATATCTTCCCGTGAGTCCCTGATCTTGATCGTACATGTTTGCGTGTATGATTAGTGTATGATCAAATTGAGGCGTCACAAGAGTGTGGTGAAGGATTAGATCTGGTGGCCGACGAGGTCACAATCAATGGTTGATTGGAGGCGAGAAACTGCTTCTAGGATGGTTTCAACTGACAAGATCTGCTAGTAGTAACTTGTTCTCGGCGAACTCCATATAGTGAAATTCAACCCCATCACCCACAATGAAACTCCAAAGTTGCACGTGACTTCTTGAGCTAGACGATTGAATTTTCTTTTGCAGGTGAACCAAGCTTTTATTAATTAAGGAACAATTTTACACTCATTTTCATAGATATTACAAAGTTCATCAGGCACAAAACCTAACCAAACCATCGCGCGTTGAAATGTGCGGTTTCATTGGCTGATCTACGGATGTGCACAAAGTAGTGTTGTCAGATCCATGCAGGGGTCTCTTTGTCTCCTCCACTAAGCTAGCCACCGGTGATCTGTTGATGCTACCATCGACAAGGGATTCCACTCCTTCCTTGCAGTCCAGCTCGATGATGAGGGACCTGTATGTTCTCTACAACACTAAGGACGTACCCTCAAGGCGCCTAGAGATTTCTACCTCCAGCGGGGGATCAACAAATCAAAGGAACCAACACATTGAGAAAATGATTGCTCCTGTGCAAAGGTGGCCAAATCGGCGGTCGTAGCGTGCTGGCCTGATAGCTCACATGTACGACCTATGGCGGGCCTAGATCGACATGTTTATAACCGGGGGGCGGGGGGCATGTGGCCAACCTAGGGGCGTGCCCTGGGCTGCGAGGTTGGGCACGAGTGCTGGCATGGCACCACCCTTTTTAGATTTTTTTAATATATTAGCCCCTCAAAACAACTTACATAGGCCAAAATAGCCCAAAATCAAGCAACCTGGTGGGCTAAAGTGCCGGTGGGATGACCCGTTTCCTTGTTGTGTCGTGCCTGGCCAGGGAGCAAAGCACGAGTGCGGCCTGACCCGGCCCGCGTATTAGGCGTGCCTGGGTGGGCCATGCTATGCCTGACCCATTTAGGCCAGACCGTGCCGTGTCGGTCCATCTGGCATGGTCTGCTCATGTGTCATCTCTTAGTACCATGCGTGCGCTTCCCACACATTCACCCACCACAAAACGATCCGTCAATGTTTAACTTCGTCTAGCATGGTGGAGATTTCTTCCAAGGCGTTTCTGCTGCTTCTGCCATGAAAGAATGTGAGGTTTTTCTTTACCTGCCTGCAACTACTCTAGAATCACCATCTTTCCTTTCTCCACTTCGCCATGTGGGTATTTCTTGATGCTCTAACAACGTTTATTTTTCGTAACACCACTTACAGTTACATCATCTGTCGTCCGCTAAAATTGTGTTTTTGGTTCAAATGAATCAATTTTTTTGGGCACTTGCCTTGTTTTGCATCATCCGTTGGAGATGCTCTAACTATCTCTTTGGAATAAGAGAAAATAGCCCAATGACTCTCTCAAAGGAAGAAGGAAAGTTAGTGATCATCTAGTTTCTTTTTTTTCCCTAAAAAAGGGGTTTTCTCTCTCTTTTTTATCCAAGAATTTTGTTTGTTTTGTGAAAATGATCTTTGCTTAAAATAGTTTGAATTGCTTACCACATGTGTCATGTGATTTGTGAAAATAATATTTTAGCCGTTCATCCATGAAAATGTAGTAACGTGGTATATACGAGTTCCTACGGGGGCCACAGGATCTCGATCCAAGGGCTGACCAGCTTTTGAGGCCTCTCGCGCATTGCAGTTTCGTGTACCTCGCGGTCGAGCTCCCGCAAGCCGCAAACATCCTGTGCTTTCCCATCCGCCTATCTTCCACCGCCGCCGCCGCCGACAGGGCGGTCTCCCCTTCCTGGACCCGCCGCCGGATGCTCCTCCGCCGCACCGCCGCCGCAGCAGCGCAGCGCTCCTCCTGGTTACCCCCCTGGCGAACCATCCTCCCGCACGTCGGCCCCGCCCGCCCTTATAGCGCTACCACCTCCACCTCCTCCCCACACCGGCAACGGCGCAGCCGCTGCCGCACACCGCAGGTTACGGACGGTTCGCTTACTACCACCGCTGCGCCCCGACCGTTCCCGGACTACTCTCCTCCCCGCCCCGACTCGCCGGCCGACGATGCCCTCGCGCGCCGTCTCGCCGCCGCGCTCCTCGCTTCGCCCAGCCCAGGCTCCCTCCCTCCTCTCCCCTTCATTCCCCTCCTCCGCCCGCTGCACCTGCTCCTCGCACTCCCCCTGCTCGCCTCCCACCCCAACCTCACCAGCCTCCTGGTCCCGCTCCTCCTGCTCTTCCCCTCCCGACCTCACCCCCATCCCCAACTCATCCAATGCTTCGCCATTGCCGCCCATCTCGCCGTGCGGGAACCCGGAACTGCGCGTGCTATCCTTGTACGAGCTCTTCGTTTCCCATCTCCTCATCGGCATTTCGTCGAGCAGTTCATCTTCACATACAAGGCCTTCTCGTCGGACCCCGCCTCCTTCGACCTCCTCCTCCCGTGCCTCCCCTCCGCCCAGCTGCTCCGCCGGCTCCGCCAGTACGGCCTATCCCCATCCCCAGAATCCTGTAATGCTGTGCTCTCCCGCCTTCCCCTTGATGAAGCAATTGCCTTGTTCCGAGAACTCCCCGACAAGAACGTCTGCTCCCACAATATACTCCTCAAGGCGCTCCTCAGTGCAGGCCGGCTCAAGGATGCACGCCAACATTTTGATGAAATGTCGTCACCGCCAGATGTTGTGACGTACGGCACTATGGTCCATGGCTACTGCGATCGTGGTGAGCTGGAGAATGCGGTGAAGCTGTTGGATGAAATGGCAGCAAAGGGGCTGGAGTCAAATGCGACAGTGTATACAAGTGTGATTGCATTGCTGTGCAATAAAGGGCAGGTTTCAGATGCTTTGAGGGTGGTAGAGGACATGACGATGCATGGGGTGGTGTTGGATGCAGTGGTGTTTACAACTGTAATGAGTGGATTTTGTAGCAAGGGTGATTTGGCAGCTGCAAGAAGGTTGTTCGAAGAGATGCAGAAGAGAGGGTTGGCCGCTGATGGGGTGACATATACCGCGCTTATCAATGGTCTTTGTCGGGCTGGGGAGTTGAAAGAGGCAGACAGAGTACTTCAGGAGATGGTGGACAAGGGATTGGATGTTGATGTGGTCACATATACAGCACTCATTGATGGGTACTGCAAAAGAGGGAACATGGTGGAAGCCTTCCGAGTTCACAATGAAATGGTGCGGAGAAGAGTGGCACCAAATGTGGTGACATACACGGCTCTGTCTGATGGACTGTGCAAGCAGGGGGATTTGCGTGCTGCTAATGAGCTATTGCATGAGATGTGCAACAAGGGGTTAGAGCTGAATGTTTACACATACAACTCCCTGATCAATGGCCTGTGCAAGTTTGGCAATCTGGAGCAGGCCACAAGGATCATGACAGAGATGGAAGCAGCCGGACTTAGACCAGATGTTTATACATATACAACTCTTATAGATACGCTCTGCAAGTCAGGAGAGTTTGACAGGGCTCACAGCATGTTACAGGAAATGTTAGATAAAGGAATTAAGCCTAGTATTGCGACTTACAATGTTCTAATGAATGGTTTTTGCATGTCAGGTAGGGTAGAAGGAGGAAAAAGGCTGCTCGAGTGGATGCTGGAGAAGAACGTCCGCCCAAATGTTGTAACTTATAATTATCTTATGAAGCAGTACTGCATTGACAAGAACATGAAATCTACCACTGAGATTTACAAGGGGATGCAGTCTCAGGAGGTGGCTCCAAATGAGAACACATACAATATATTGATCAAGGGGCACTGTAAGGCAAGAAATATGAAAGAGGCACTGTATTTCCATCATGCAATGATAGAGAAGGGATTTAGACTCACAACAAGCTCTTATAGTGCTCTTATAAGATTGCTGAATAAAAAGAAGAAATTTTCTGAGGCAAGAGGGTTATTTGACGAGATGCGAAAGGAGGGTTTGACAGCTGAACCAGATGTTCACAGTTTTTATATTGACATCAGTTTTAATGAGGATAATTTGGAGTCGACCATTACACTTTGTGATGAACTGGTGGAAGCCAGTCATGTAAACTCTAAAGCTGGCACAAACTAAGACTTTGCAAAGGAGCATATGCATCAGAACGTGATTTTGGGATGTGATAACAGTGGTATCCTAGTTTTTTCAGAATTGACAATATGTGAGACGAAAACAGACTCACGAAAAGCACTATCATTTATGCCATCCTAAACTAGCAATTGAGGTATATAATCACTTCTTCTAAGGGTGATGTGGATCATCGCCGCTATATAGCTCAACAATTTCTTCTATTTTGTGTAGAATGGATGATAGTATCCTTTCTACGGCCACCTTGATGTTCCCTTGTAAGCTGTGGAGGTATATATGTGGGATGCGCACTGAGGTGTTTATGCACTTTTGCAAGGTAAGAGACATAAATGTCATATTTGTGAACCTGCTGCTTCACATTTTTGTATTGCATCGAGCATTCTTTGTTGCTATTACTATATTGATATTGACACCATCTTACAGAGTTGATGATCTATCAAATTTTTGTAGTTAGTAGTACTAGGATGGGTGACCTCCTGGGAAATCCTCGTGAACGGGTCTCATATCTAGCCTACCCCAACTTGTTTGGGACAAAAGGCTTAGTAAGTAGTAAGTAGTGATCCCCGCAAAACAATAGTCACTCGTAGGAGTTTTTAGATGTGCCAGTTGATTAGGTTGCTCATATCCTGCATCTGACCACCGTTCAGAATTCTTATGCGAGGGGGCATCTCCTTGTAATGGATGGATGTTCAGTAGTAATTATCGACAAAGCAGAGTTACTTTGCTTGTCCTTTGTTTTACTTCAGTGTAAGAGAGTTCCACGTTCTCAAAAAGAATAAGTGGGTTACAGTACACAACTTTCTTGTTTATTTTAAGCTGTCCGCCTTGCAGGAGAAACGGTTTCTATCTTCATCAATTGTGAAGCAACAAGGACAGTGATCAGGCAAGCAGTGAGTGGATAAATCTGGTAGGGGAGTGTGCAGGGCTTCACTCAATTGGTAAGCAATTCTGCTGATGCTGCCGTGATGGAAAGATGGACCTGGAAAGAGGTAGGAGAAGCCAAGACAATAAGTATGCATGAGTGCATCCATTATAGGGTGGAAAGGAACGAGTAACCTCTGTCCGCATTCATGAATAACTCTTTGGAAGATAACATTGAGAACTCATTTGAGCTCTTTGTTCTACCCATGAAGTCAAAAGGCAGATGTAGTTCTTTGTTTTCACACTCGATTCCTTCACCAGTGTTGATGATAAGATCCAGCCCTGCTTAACTGGGCACTGACTTTGGTGTCCATCGTCTTCACATAACCACATAGTCACATTGGTGATATAACAAAATATGGGAGGAGAAGGTTCTTTGAGATGCTTGAAATCATGTTTGTTTAGCTGAAAGCATCAGGACAGAACAAGATTCGACCTTGTGCTGCCACAATGGTAATTGGGTAAAATATACTACTCCGTCCCGTAATG
Source organism: Triticum aestivum (assembly GCF_018294505.1). Lineage (NCBI taxonomy): Eukaryota > Viridiplantae > Streptophyta > Magnoliopsida > Poales > Poaceae > Triticum > Triticum aestivum. The sequence goes on along the minus strand of NC_057798.1, from coordinate 264,105,728 downwards.
TAAGACGTTTTTTGACACTAGTGTAGTGTCAAAAAACATCTTATATTATGGGACGGAGGGAGTAGTTGATATGTGCATTGTAAGACTCAATTTGTTGTGTATGAAAGTCATATTTATGTTTATATACTATATAGAGAAAAAAGAGCAAAAAAATGCAAACGGAGCCTCAGGCTCAAGCTATTCAGTGGGTGCAACTTTTTTTTTCAGAATTAGTGGGTGCAACATTTATGTGCGTGTGTTCTCTATGCATTGCCTCTGCTACAAAATAGCCCCCCCCCCCCCCCCCCCCGCCTGTCTGTTTTCACTGTCCTCCATCGAAACAAATTGTGTTTAGACCCGCATTTAGTTGCAGAATAAGTAATACGAGCATATAAAGATTGTATGTGTTTCTTTCTGTAACATCCCAAAATTTACAATTTTGGAGTATTAATTTAAAACTTGCTTGTATTGCTTGTTGTTAGTAAATTTTGACTAGGATTTGAAACTTTTGGAGTTTAAGTGAATATTAAATTGAGAGGGAATAAAAGGACTTTCCCAATTATTCATTTGGTTCTTATTTTGGGTTTGAGGATATTCAAAATATTTCCAATTCAATAATGAGAGAGGATGACATGACTTCCTCACAGAATAGTAAATCATTGAATATTCTCACATTTGGATTTTGAATATTTAGAACAATTCTAACTCAAATATTAAATCATATGAGAGAAGGTAATATGACTCCTTCAATGTAAAAGAGCTGGGAATGATTTAAATGTCATTTGAATTTTTTCTCCGGAGTTCAAAAATATTTTATGGAACACTTTATAAGTGTCAAAGTAATGTTTACAAAAATATTATATGTATTTTATATAAGTATTTTGAGCTGGAATAAATGTTCACTGTTTTATATTAGTATGCATAATTATAGAAATTTTCCTGGTATTATTTGAGAAAGAATTTGGCATCTTCATTATCCATTTTCTTTCCTGTTATTTTAGTAAATAGAAAACCTTCACTATTCATCGGGTCGCACTGTGCGGACCAGCTTCTATTCTTCGCCACGCGCGAGCAGCAGCGCAGAACAACCGCAGCGCAGCTGGCCCAGCATCGCAAGTAGGCCACAACCCGCTCCACCTCTCTTTTATTTTTTCTTTCTTTCTCTCTATTCCACCGACAGCGGACCCCGCCGCCTCCTTCCACCTCCCGATCGGTCTCCTGTTCGTGGACGACAGCACCGCCACTGCCGCACCAAACCCCGCGTGATTCACGCGACCCCTTGCTCATCTTCCAATCTGAGGCCGCCGTGTGGTTCCTCTCGAATCCCTCGATCAGTCCTCACAGGCGCCACTTCGTTTTCCCCTAGGAATCGAGCGTAAGGACCTCGCCAAGCTCCGCCGACTCCGGCGACTCTGACGAACGATTTCGGCCACTCTAGTAAGCCCGGCCCCTCTCCGAGCACTCCATAGTCTGCGAGGAAACCTCATGCACCCCCTCCGCTTTGATTTTGCCCAGGACCGCACCACATCGAGCTCCTCAACAAATCCTGATCTCACCGGAGTATTGCCCTTGCCGGAGCTTCCTCGAACGATTCCGTCGCCTCTGTGAGCCCCGGTTCCTCGCTAATCCTTCCTGAGTATTATTCATGGTCTTTTAAATTTCCCTAAACCTCTGATCTTCTCAGGAACACGGGATATCGAGCTCCCGATCACACCCAAAATCGCCAGCACCACCGAGCGACGGCGGGCCAGCAGCGGACGCTCCCATCTCCGTTGAAGCTACCATCGTCTCCGTCATCGCAAGCCGCATCCGCCCTTCACCTCATCTTCACCGGAGAGCCACCGAAGGGCGCCACCACCCACGCCCGAAGCCGTCGTCGTTTTTCCCCTGCCTCAGTGAGCACGCACGCACAGCTACATCTCAGCCAATCTGCATGTGACACATGGCGCTATGCTATAGTAGCCGCAGTTCAAAATCATGTTTTTAGACAGATTTTCACCAATTTTTCGTTTAGCTATATCTCTTGGTCTGTATATACAAATTCATTGATTCTTTCTCCTGTGTACTCGTAGCGACGAGGAGAATACAGTAGAACCAAAATTTCACATGTTTGAACTGCTCAAATTTGAATTTATTCAAATTCGAATTCATCCTTCCGGAGGCCATATCTTGCAAACCATGTATCCGATCCGGTTGATTCCTTGGCATATATTGTTTGTATCAAATACTTCCCGAAATATCATGTGAACTCCATATTCAAATATTTTTGTCCTTTTGAATTTATATATTCAATTCAGACTTCATTCTACTATAGCTTGGGTTGCAGTGCTCCTTATCAAATAATTCTTTTGCAAATGAACCCATATGACTTATGTAGTATGTCAAACGACAGATATGTTGTTTTCAACATGTTTTTGACCATGTTCCATACCATCTCCAGTATAATCTTATATATCAACAATTTCATCAACCATTGACTCTTTTGAATTTGATTCTTCCACCTGTCACCTTATATTACCGTTAGAACCTATATTATATATTAAGCCCAACTATATTGATGTTGCTCAACTTTGCCATATTTGTTTTGTTGTTCTTTTGATTTTTCTGTATGGCATGGTTATTGATTTGGATTATTTCCTTGCGATAGATTACCCGGAGCTTGACGAGTAGAATTATCAGGAATTGTGAGTGCGACGATCTTCATCAAATATACCAGACAAGTTACATGCTGATCATCCTTTACCTATTGTTTTCTATGCATGTAGTTATATCACACTATGAATATATGCATGTATAGGATTACTATATTATTTTTGGCTATGCTGTTGAGTTATCTTCCCGTCATTGCAGATCATGGTAGTTGTAGTTTTGCTATGCTTTGTAGACGGGGGTGGTTCATGTATACATTGAGCTTATGTGAGGATTATATATATATATATAACTAAATGAGTAGTAATTAAGATATAATTCACCTTTGGGCGAAAGTGGTATTGTTTGGTGTTAAGGGAAGGCATCATGGGGTCTCGCACCTTTTCTAAGGCCATGCGCTCATGAGAGTGCACCCTAAGTGGAATGCCGCCCAGGTTCAAAAAGATCAGACAGACTTAGTGACTAGTAACTTCCATGTGCGGCCATTGGCTATATGGGCTCTGGCTTAGTTGATCAGTTGTTGGAACCCTTGCCCAGACAGTGTCGATAGATGTAGCATATGTAGGTGGGATGTGGCCGTCAGGTGGTTAAGGGAACCTCTTCTGAAAGACTTAGTCTCAATCTTCGGATTGGGTCCAATGGGTAAAGCATACAAAACTCTGCAGAGTATTAAAACTAATCATGATTAGCCGTGTCCCCGGTTATGGACAAATTTGAGCAGCTAGGCCATTACAGTTGTTGGATGATCTTGACAGATGATACAGATAATAAAACTTGATGGGATACTTAATAATGGGCGGTTGGAACTGGATTGCCTAATTCAACCATATGTATTAAATTGTAGCAAGAAATAATTAAAATTTGACTATTATATTATGTAGTTATCAGGGAAAAATTAGCTTTCGGCAAAACAAACGCCAACCATTCTTTTGATATACCTTGCATACAGAAGTAGGTCTGTTATATCATTTCCCTGTGTGACTTGCCAATACATTCAAAGTATTGACCCTTCGTTGCTGCAACGTTTCATGCTGCAGATTTTATACGACGAGTGAGTGATACGATGTAGGGTTATGATGTCTATACTCGACATTTGCCTATGGTGTTGATAGACTTCATGAAGATTTTATATGCTTCTCCGCTGTATTTTGTTTGTATGCTAGCTTGAGCTATGCAAGTATGTATTATATTAAATTCTGGATCTATGATGTAATATTATGACATGTGGTTTATTCTTGATATTACATCTTGTACTGTGTGTGCTAGCTATTGATCCATGGACTAGCACAGAGACATCGAATCTTATCAGGTTCGGGTCGTTACACTTTCTCTCCTTACTAATGGACCTACTAGCTCCATTCATCCAGGACATGTTTGGTTGCTCACAGCGTTTTTGCCCCTTGCATAGTTGTCCCACTTGGGTCTGGTTGAGCATATGCTGGTTAAAAACCATCGTTTGGACATTGTTTGGCTGCCTGCATACCCTCTAACTTGGATGCCACAAAAAGGAAGGCATTTTGTTTGGTTGTGAGCTTGTTTAAAGGAAAACACAAGTTAGGCTGTTTCATTACATGCAACACATGTTGTCTGGTAACTTCCTCGTGGAGGTGGTGGCATTACCAGCACACTAGCAGGCAGAACAAACCAGAGATACACAATAGATAGCATAGGAACAAGTTTAACATAGTACGAAACTTAAACAAGTAGTTTTAAACCAAACCAGCATGTCATAGTCTTAAACCAAACCAACACGCGCAATCAGGCAGTAGAGAGCTCTCTAGACGTTCACGACAAAGGCGCCGTCCTGCTTCTTGCACTTGGTCTCCACCTCAACGCCACCATCGTTGAAGACGGTCACCTTCAGGGTGTAGAGAGTCAACAACTTGAAGGTGGCCATGTAGCCGATCCTGGTCTGGTGAACAACGGCGAAGGGGGCCTAACCCTGATCAAGGGTGACCCTGTCGTTGATCACCCGAACTATCACCCTCCAGGCACAACCGGTGTTCGTCTTCAGTTTGAACTCCTGGGAGACGGCAGGGAAGTGCTTTGTGAAGCCTAGAGGCATAGGAATAAACTCCATCTTTGGGGCAAGGATCACCTTACAGAAGTGGGTTGGTCCTGCCTCCTCATGCTAGTGGTCGTAGTTCCCCCGCTTGCCGCTGGGGGGGGGGCTCCTCCATCACTACGTCGTCATCTAAAGTCGGCACCAGCTCCTTGCCCTTCTCTAAGGCCGACACCACCTCCTTGTCCTTCTCTAAGACCGGCGCCACCTCCTTGCCCTTGTCTCTGGGCGCCAACACCTCCTTGCCCTTGTCTCCATGCGCCACTACCTTCTTGCCTTCGTGTTCTCCATCTCGATATGCATTATGAATAGCAAAAAGTTCAAAGGATGATCAACATTCATTCCTATCATCCAAAGCCCATATATTTACCCAACAAAGGCCACCTACTTGCCCATCCCAATAGAGACATTGTAGAATAGGGTAAGCTTCTTTTAATATCTCTCCGCGGAAGAGCTAAAGTAGCTCCTAATAATAGTGTTGTACCTACTAACCGCACTCAAACCATCTATGTCTCTCACTATCACTCCTCTTCTACGTCTCTGTTTCACCACCTCTCCATCGCCATGAACCCCATCCCCAACCCCTTCCCCTGGGGCATTGGATGGAGGGTTTTCTTCCTTGGCTGCTTGCTCGGTGACCGCACAAGTTCGAGAACACCATGGAAGTGTGCTCTAACTTCACTAGCATAAGGAGGCAGACACTGTGGTAAAGAAGGCGATGGCAGAGGAGTTGAAGGAGTTGACTCCTGACCCAGTCAAAGGCGCTATGTCAGTGGACATACTACGCTGGGCCATGGACCAGGCCAAGTCCGACGATGCTGGTCAGAGGGCTAGATGGGCCAAGTACAGACAGTACATGGCTCGTCAAGAGCAGCTGGCCGTCGCGGTGGTGTCGGAGGATGACCATGATGCTGTGGAGCTGGTGGTCAGGGCAGTGGCGCCAGGCGACTGTGCAAGGCCTATCATTTTGGACGAAAACGATGAGGAGGAGATTGTGGATGATGCGTTGGAGGCAGTGGTGGAAGACAACAAGAAGGCTACGCCCCCTGCGCTGCTGAAAGCGCCTCCAAGGTCGCCAAGTCTAGGATAGGTGCTTCTAAGGTAGATTTACCCCCATTCCCCAACCCCATTGTACTAAAAAAATCACGTATGAACCCTAGAATCCATCAAGTGCGCGAATCCAATCCCCCAACCCCTTCTGTATTTCAATCCTCTCCCTAACGCTCAAATCGAGTCCGGAAATCCAATCTAAACTGCGAATAAAATGTAGTAAATCGAAAGAGAGGGCAAGGGCTTACCGCCATTACTAATGTCCTGCCGGTGAACTGGTGACCGATGCCGATGCTTGCCTTGTAGTCCGTCGCTACGCTGTTCGCTATCGCCGGTGTGAGAGTGGGGAGAGGGGAGAGAGAGCGGTGAGGGTAATTATGCCGCCGCTTCGGGAAACAACATGACTTCTCGAGACCGCCTATTCGTGTGCCACGGGTTGCACCGCTTGATCCTGGCTATGACAAAATGGCCAATTCGGCCATTCCCCCAGAGCTAGGCCCAGAGGTGCTTTAAGGTTTGTGCGGGCCAGCTTTTGATGCGACCCAACCAAGCAAACGAACGAAATTCTTCCCACATGGGCTTGGTTGGGGTGGATGTGGGTAACCAAACGCATCACGAGTGATGCATGGAGTGGGTGTGAGGCTACGGGGGGCCACCGCTTTAGAGACTGCCATGCGAGCCATCGACAAGCTAGTGGTAACATCCTTTGCGCCGGCGATTGCAATGGTGAGGCGATGGTTATGGGGCTCACCATGTGGGCCATCATAACTGACACAATGTGTGGCGGTCACGTGGACGGTGGTTTCTCGACTGTGTCAGTGGGAGTGTGGCTGCTTTGACCAGGCGGTGTGTTGCTACCTGTCGTCCACATGTAGGATGGCGTGTCGTCGAATAATGAAAGGACATCTACCCATGTTGAGGGTTTTGCTGTTACTCGTACTTTAGAAGACTAGCTATGTTTTGAGTGTTTACACATGACACAGGCACCCTTCGAAATGAAACATGCAGTTGGTTTGTGACCCCCTAAACTAAAAGGATAAAGAAAACTGACACGTTAATTTTCTATCGATGATTTCTCGGTTTGAGTCATAGGTATTCCCTGCTATAAAGAGGGTATACGCCACTGATCGAAGTGTGAGAATCAATGCATCAAAGCAAGGTCAAAGGCACCCACACCCCATGTGAGAGTGAGCCCCTTAATATGCCCAATGTGCCGCTCTCTTGTTTGGCTTGGAGGTACCTTCGACCCTCCAAGCGGCCTTGGATGTGATGTGTGTGCTTCTGTTTCCATGTCGGGTACTCCGAGGCATCTCAAAGGTTCTGGGATCTCCGACCCCAAGCGGCCTGCGAGGCACCCCAAACCAGATGCAAAACCTTATGTTTCTACTCATAGGTACCTCAGAGCCACTCGGACCCTCCAACCTATCGGACCCTTCCATGTGTCTTGGATCCTCCGAGCTTTCGAGGCAACGCACATAATATGTAGATTTAAGTGGGGCCTATATAAAGGCTCCTTCTTTGCTGAAAAAGGTGTTGGTCGTAATTGAGGCGGCTAGCCTTCGCTTAGTGCTTAGGCGGCGCTTAAGGGCCCTAACCGATCGTATAGTGCTACTTGTTATATGCGTTGGGATTTCCATGAAGAGAAAGGGTGAAGTAGTACAGTAGCAGAAAGTATTTCCCTCAGTAAAGAACCAAGGTTCATCGAACCAAAATGAGATTCATGCAAAAATCCTTTAGTAGTACCTACACACACAATAACAAATACTTGCACCCAATGCGGGGAAGAGAGTTGTCAATCCCCATGTACTCGTTAATTGCAAGGATCAAATCTAATAGTAAGAGATATAGAAATTGCAAAACTAAATAAAAGTAAATAAATTACAACCCGGGGGCCATAGCTTGCACTAGAGGCATCTCTCTCTCTCACACATAGCAAACAGTGAGTGAACAAATTACCATTGGGCAATTGATAGAATAGCGCATAGTTATGATGTTATTCATGGCATGATCAGTACATAGACATTACGTCTATGACAAGTAGACAATTATACTTACTGACGTCTACTACTATTACTCCACTTCGAACGCGCTTCTATGCTTGCCTCTCTAGTATTAAGTTCATGACAAACAAAGTAATGCATTAAGTATGATGACATAATATAGACAGAGTAGGATCAACTAATATGATCAAACCCCATGGTTTTATCCTTAGTAGTAGCAATACAATATGTGCCTCGCCACCCCTTCTATCACGAGGTGAGGACAACGCAAGATTGAACCTACTACTATGCACCACTTCCACTGAAGATCTAATCATCAAATTGAGCAAAGATAACTCATAGACCGAAAAGCATTACATAGCTATAACAATCACACATAATAAAGTTTAGAATATAACTCAGTTACTTTAAATGAATACTCTGGTCATAAACCCACAATTCATCGGATCCCAAGAAACAAGCGCATAAAAGGATTACATCATATCGATCTCCGAACATTGTATTGAAGATCAGAGAGAGAGAGAGAGAGAGAGAGAGAGAGAGAGAGAGAGAGAGAGAGATCCATCTAACTACTGCTATGGACCCATAGGTCCGCTAAGGAACTACTCACACATCATCAGAGGTGCAACAAGGTTGATCTAGAGGCCCTTTGTGATCGGTTCCACCTTTGGTAGAGTACCGAAGGAGGCCTACAGAAGGGATCGCACAAGAACAGAGGCTTGCGGCGGCGGAATAATTGTTTTGGGTCTCTCTCTGGTGGTTGATACGTCCATTTTGCATCATGATTCCCTATTGTTATTTTTAATGTTTTTATGTATAATAATGCCTTTTGGAGTATTTCTAATGCCTTTTCTCATAATATGCAAGGTTCACACAAAGAGGGAGCATACAGACAGCTGGAGTTCTGGACCTAAAAAAACATGTCAGAGCTACCTATTCTGCACATCTCCAAATAAACTGAAACTTTACGAAGAATGTTTATAGAATATTAAGAATTATTGGAGCAAATAACCACCAGAGGGGGCCCACCAGGGCCCCCAGGCGCACCCTGGTGGGTTGTGCCCTCCTCAGCCCACCTACGGTGCCCATCTTCAGTATATAAGTAATTTTGACCTAGAAAAAATGAGGTGAGGACTTTTGGGACGAAGCGCCGCCGTCTCAAGGCAGAACATGAGGTGAGGACTTTTGCCCTCCGGAGGAGCGATTCCGCCGGGGGAACTTCCCTCCCGGAGGGGGACTTCATCATCATCGTCATCACCAACAACTCTCCCATCTTTGGGAGGGCAATCTCCATCGACATATTCAACATCACCATCTCCTCTCAAACCCTAGTTCATCTCTTGTGTTCAATCTTTGTACCGAAACCTTAGGTTGGTGCTTGTGGATGACTAGTAGTGTTGATTACATCTTGTAGTTGATTACTATATGGTTTATTTAGTGGAAGATTATATGTTCAGATCCATTATGCTATTTAATACCCCTCTGATCTTGAGCATGATTATCATTTGCGAGTAGTTACTTTTGTTCTTGAGGTCACGGGAGAAGTCATGTTGCAAGTAATCATGCGAACTTGATATGTGTTCGATATTTTGATGATATGTATGTTGTGATTCCCTTAGTGGTGTCATGTGAACGTCGACTACATGACACTTCACCTTATTAGGGCCTAAGGGAGTGCATTGTGGAGTAGTTATTAGATGATGGGTTGCTAGAGTGATAGAAGCTTAAACCCTAGTTTATGTGCTACTTTGCAAGGGACCGATTTGGATCCAAAAGTTTAATGCTATGGTTAGATTTTATTTTAATACTTTTCTCGTAGTTGCAGATGCTTGTGAGGGAGTTAATCATAAGTAGGAGGTTTGTTCAAGTAAGAACAACACCTAAGCACCGATCCACCCACATATCAAATTATCAAAGTAGCGAACACGAACAAACCAACATGATGAAAGTGGCATGGTGAAATTCCCGTGTACCCTCAAGAATGCTTTGCTTATTATAAGAGACCGTTTTGGCCCGTCCTTTGCCAAAAAAGGAATGGGCTACCTTGCTGCACTTTATTTACCGTTACCGTTACTTGCTCAGTACAAATTATCTTGCTATCAAATTATCAAAGTAGCAAACATGAATTAAGCCAACATGATGAAAGTGATATGATGAAATTCCCGTGTACCCTCAAGAACACTTTGCTTATTATAATAGACCGTTTTGGCTTATCCTTTGCCTCAAAAGGATTGGGCTACCTTGCTGCACTTTATTTACCGTTACCGTTACTTTCTTGTTACAAATTATCTTGCTATCAAACAACTTGTTACCGACAATTTCGGTGCTCGCAGACATTACCTTGCTGAAAACCACTTGTCATTTCCTTCTGCTCCTCGTTGGGTTCGCCTATCTTAATTATCGAAAGGACTACGATTGATCCCCTATACTTGTGGGTCATCAAGGCTCTTTTCTAGTGCCTTTGCCGGGGAATGAAGCGCTCTTGGTAAGTGGAAATTGGTAAGAAAAAATTATTACTATGTGCTGAAATTTATTGTCACTTGCTACTATGGAAATTCATCCTTTGAGGGGTTTGTTCGGGGTATCTTCACCTCGATCGGAACCACAATTAGTTGCCCCTCAACCTACTGCACCTACTGAAAATATTGGTTATGAAATTCCTTCGGGTATGATAGAACAGCTGCTAGCTAATCCTTATGCAGGAGATGGAACTGAACATCCTGATATGCACTTGATATATGTGGATGAAATTTGTGTGTTATTCAAGCTTGCAGGTTTATCTAGGGATGAAGCTAAGAAGAAGGTTTTCCCTTTATCTGTGAAGGGAAAATCATTGACATGGTATAAGCTATGCGATGATACTGGATCTTGGAACTGGAATCGATTGAAATTGGAGTTTCACCAAAAAAATTATCCTATGCATCTAGTTTATCATGATTGGAATTATATATATAATTTTTGGCCTCGTGAAGGAGAAAGTATCGCTCTAGATTGGGGAGGCTTAAGTCAATGTTATATTCATGCCCCAATCATGAGCTCTCAAGAGAAATTATTACTCAGAACTTTTATACCCGGCTTTCTCGTGATGATCAATCCATGCTCGATACTTCTTGTACTGGTTCTTTTATGAACAAGACTATTAAATTTAGGTGGGACCTCTTAGAAATAATTAAACGCAACTCTGAAGATTGAGAACTCGATGAAGGTAAAGAGTCAGGTATTAAGCTTAAGTTTGATTGTGTTAAATCTTTTATGAATACTGAAGGTTTTCAGAAGTTTAGCACTAAATATGGACTTGACTATGAGATAGTAGCCTCTTTCTGTGAATCATTTGCTACTCATGTTGATATCCCTAAAGAAAAGTGGTTCAAATATCATTCACCTACTAAAGAAGAAATTAAAGAACCGGTCATAACTAAAGATGAAACTATTATTTACAATGTTGATCCAGTTGTGCCTACTGCTTATATTGAAAAAACACCTTTCCCTGTTAGGATAAAGGAACATGCTAAGGTTTCAACTGTGGTTCGCAAAAGTAATATTAGAGCACCTAAACCTGCTGAGCAAATTAAGGTGGAACCTAGTGTTGCTATGGTTAAAGATCTCCTGGTAGAAAATATTGATGGGCATGTTATTTACTTCTGTGATGAAGCTGCTAGAATTGCCAAGCCTGATGAAAAGATAAACATAGACCTGTAGTTGGCATGCCTATTGCCTCAGTTAAAATAGGGGAGTATTGTTATCATGGTTTATGTGATTTAGGTGCTAGCATGAGTGCTATTCCTTTTACCTTATACCAAGAAATTATTATGACATAGCACCCATTGAAATAGAAGACATAGATGTTACTATTAAACTTGCTAATAGAGACACCGTCACACCACTTGGGATTGTTAGAGATGTTGAAGTCTTGTGTGGGAAAATAAAATACCCTACTGGTTTTCTTGTTCTTGGTTCCCCACAAGATGACTTTTGCCCAGTATTTTTGGCAGACCTTTCTTGAACACTGTCAATGCCACTATAGATTGCCATAAACAAATTGTGAGTGTTCGCTTTGGTGATGAGTCTCGTGAATTTAATTTCTCCAAGTTTAATAGACAACCTCATAATAAATAATTTCCTAGAAATACTTGGTCTTGCTTCTATTGTCGTGCCTCCTACTGATCCACTAGAACAATATTTGCTAGACCATGAAAATGATATGCATATGCATGAAAGAAATGAAATAGATTAAATTTTCTTTGAACACCGACCTCTGCTCAAACACAATTTGCCTATTGAAACTCTAGGAGGACCTCCTCCACCTAAGCGTGATCCTGTGTTTGAATTGAAACAATTGCGAGACACTCTGAAATATGCTTATCTTGATGAGAAAAAGAAATATCATGTTATTATTAGTGCTGACCTTTCAGAACATGAAGAAGAAAGATTATTGAAAATTCGGAAGGAGCATCATGCTGCTATTGGATATACTCTTGATGATCTTAAGGGCATTAGTACCGCTCTCTGTCAACACAAGATTAATATGGAACCTGATGCTAAACCCGTTGTTGATCATCAACGACGATTGAATCCCAAAATGAAAGAAGTGGTAAGAACTGAAATACTAAAGCTTCTGGAAGTAGGTATAATCTATCCCATAGCTGATAGTAGATGGGCAAGTCCCGTTCATTGTGTCCCTAAGAAAGGAGGCATTACTGTTGTTCCCAATGATAAAAATGAACTTATCCCACAAAGAATTATTACTGGCTATAGAATTGTAATTGATTTTAGAAAATTAAATAAAGCCACTAGAAAAGATCATTACCCTTTGCCTTTTATTGATCAAATGTTGGAAAGACTGTTTAAGCACACACAATTTTGCTTCCTTGTTGAATATTCTGTTTTTTCTCAAATACCTGTTTCACAACCTGATCAAGAGAAAACCACTTTTACTTGCCCTTTTGGAACTGTGGCTTATAGACATATGTCTTTTGGATTATGCAATGCACCTACTACTTTTCAAAGATGTATGACTGCTGTATTCTTTGATTTTTGTGAAAAGATTGTTGAGGTTTTCATGGATGATTTTTCTGGTTATGGAACTTCTTTTGATGATTGCTTAAGCAACCTTGATCGAGTTTTGCAGAGATGTGAGCAGACTAATCTTGTCTTGAATTGGGAGAAGTGCCACTTTATGGTTAATGAAACTATTGTCTTGGGTCATAAAATTTCTGAACGAGGTATTGAGGTGGATAAAGCCAAGGTTGATGCAATTGAGAAAATGCCATGTCCTCGAGACATCAAAGGAATTCATAGTTACCTTGGTCATGCTGGTTTCTATAGGAGGTTTATTAAATAATTCTCTAAAATTTCTAGGCCTCTTACTAATCTTTTACAAAAGGATATCCCATTTGTTTTTGATGATGACTATGTAGAAGACTTTGGAACACTTAAGAAAGCCTTAACTTCTGCACCTATTGTTCAACCACCTGACTAGAACTTGCCTTTTGAAATCATGTGTGATGCTAGTGATTATGCTGTTGGTGCTTTTCTAGGACAGAGAGTTGATAAGAAATTAAATGTTATCCATTATGCTAGCAAAACTCTAGACACTGCCCAAAGAAATTATGCTACTACGGAAAGAGAATTTTTAGCAGTTGTGTTTGCTTGTGATAGATTCAGGTCTTACATTGTTGATTCCAAAGTAATTGTTCACACTGATCATGCTGCTATAAAATATCTCATGGAAAAGAGAGTTGCTAAACCTAGACTCATTAGGTGGGTTCTCTTGTTGCAAGAATTTGATTTACATATCATTGATAGGAAAGGAGCTGAGAACCTAGTAGCCGATAACTTGTCTAGGTTAGAGAATATCCTTGATGACCCACTACCTATTGATGATAGCTTTCCTGATGAACAACTAGCTGCAATAAATGTTTCTCATAATACTCCTTGGTATGCTGACTATGCTAATTTTATTGTTGCTAAATATATACCACCTAGTTTCACATACCAACAAAAGAAAAAATTCTTCTATGATTTAAGACATTACTTTTGGGATCACCCACATCTTTATAAAGTAGGAGTAGATGGTATTATTAGACGATGTGTACCTGAGCATGAACAGGAACAAATCCTATGGAAATGTCACTCCGAAGCTTATGGAGGGCATCATGCGAGAGATAGAACTGCTCACAAGGTATTGCAATCTGGTTTTATTGGCCTACTCTCTTCAAAGATGCTCGTAAGTTTGTTTTATCTTCTAATGAATGTCAAAGAATTGGTAATATTGGTAAGCGTCAAGAAATGTCTATGAACTATTCACTTGCTGTTGAACCATTTGATGTTTGGGGTTTTGATTATATGCGATCTTTTCCTTCCTCTAATGGGTACACTCATATTTTGGTTGCTATTGATTATGTCACTAAGTGGGTGTAACATCCCAATTTTCAATTTGAATTTTATATATAGATCATCATATGCATATCATATTTGTTTTGCATTTTGGTTGGGATCCTAGAAATCTTAAGCAACTCAAGGACCCACCGAGAGAGTTGGAGGTTTCACAAAAATCATATATGAGTCTTATTCAAATTTGAAGAAAGGATCAATTGATTTTATTATTTTTCTCCTCAAATATTTTTGATATAAAAAATAAATGAGAGAAGATAATATGACTTCTTCAAATTAAGAGAAATATTGGAGAAAGGATTTTAAAATCAAATTATAAATTTTTTGGTATTTTATTTGAATTAGAAAATGTGCATTTTTGAAAATTGCATTTTAGGCGAGAAAATGTTCACTGTGTTCTAAATATTTCATTTAGATGGTGAAAATTGTTTTTGGCATTTTTATATTTTTTTATAATTTATTATGATTTTTCTTTCTCCGGGCAAAATTATTTAAAAAACTTCTCCAGACCGAACTGGGCCGAAGCCCAGCCGACCCGTTCGCGCCACCGGCCCCGCGTCGCCGTGCTGCCTGTGGACTCCGCCTGGAGTCCGGCTCGGACTCCCGCCGCCGCCTGCCCCTCCCGCAAGCAAGCCCTGCCCACCCAAGGCTTTATAAGCACCGCCGCCCCCCGGAGCCCTCAAGCCGCCGCGCCGCCGCCTCCCGCCACCACAGCACCACCGCCGCCCTAAGCCGCCGCCATCGCAGCTCCGCCGCCCGCGCAGCGCCGCCGCCGCCTTCCGCCGCTGCCGCCAGCGTGCCGCCGCTCGCACGACCCCGCGCCACCCCGCAGCCTCGCGCCGACCCGTAGCCCGCCAGAGCCGCCGCCCCGCCCGCCGTCGACGCCGCCGGGCTTTTTCGATTTTAGGTTAAGCCGTTCGTTTAAAAAAAACCTAGTTCGGTTTTTTATTACATCAGTTTTCTCGGTTTAGTCTAATCTACGAACGTTCGTTCGTTAGTTTGTTTTAACGAACGAATTCATTCGTTAGTCCCTGTCAGCGGACGGTCGCGCCGTAGTCTTTTCTTGTTATTTTTATTTTTGGCCAGGGACTTATCCAGGATTATTTTTATCGCAATTGAGCCCTGATCTTTAAACTAGTATAACTTTTTACTTGTTTATCCAAATTAGATGAAACCAATGCCAAAATCTTCATCTCGAAGCTCTCTTTCCAGTTAATCAACTAGAACATGATTTTGGTACTGTAAAATTTGACTTTAGTCCAGATTAGTAAACGATCTTGTTTCATTCATATTCTGAGTTCGTTGCTCCGTTTGAGTTGAATCTTTTTGCAAATCGTAGTAATCACATGTACCTATTGCTAAGATCTAATTCACTCGTTAATATTGCTGTTAGGTTTTGACTCTTGTTAGTTTAAGCCGTTTGTTGTTTCGTGTTGATTTGGATCTTTTCTCGATTTTTCTCGTATTCTGATTGAGTGATTGCTTATGTATGTTATTGTTTGTCTTCGCTAGATTACCCGAGGTGCGAAGCTTGTTACTATGAATCTCTAGAGTTTGCAGATTGTCAGCAAGGCAAGTTACACTTTGATCATACTCTTTTATACCCAATTTTTACTATGCTTTAATTCTGCCCCACAAATAATTGCATTGGTAGGATTGGGAACATGTGGTTTTGGTTGTAGTGCTTGAGGTAGGAACCTAATACCTTTTGATCACCCCGGGAATATACATTATGCTTATTATTGCTTAGCCATGCTCGTAGACGGGGATTGGATCGTGATTCACACATGGAAGTTTGAGAGTTATTTTAATTATGGATAACATTAAGGTGGCAACTTAAATACACATCTGGGTGGATTGGTTGAGGCACCTGGGGAACCCAGTGTTGCCTATTTTTGGAAATCCCAGGGCTACCGTGTGATTATCCTATGGAATGCCACCCAGGATCTAAGGGATCATAAGATTGTTCATGCTAGAAACTTCCGTGTGCTGCCACAAGCCATTATGGGCTCTGGCATAGTTGATTAAGTTGCGTGAGCTCTTGAAGAGGTAGACTAGCAGATGTACAGGGTTGTAGGTGGTACTGTCTACCCGGAGTAGAGAGTTAATGCTTCAGAAAGGCTATGTCTCGATCATCCGATCATGGATGTGGTCGAGTCTTGTGGGGAAAAGTGCGCAAACCTCTGCAGAGTGTAGAAACTAATCATGGTTAGCCATGTCCCCGGTTATGGATGTCTTGAGTATCTAGTACTTGAATCTATTGATGTGATCTCATCATGTTACTCTAATTAATTATGATGTTGGGTTAATGATGATACTTTTAATTGGGATTTGAGTTGGGGTTACCTTCTCAAACAATGGGCAACTTGGGAGTAGTTAAATAAATTTATTCCGTTGTTGTAGGGAAAAACTAGCTTTATGCAAATCGTGAAACTTACAGCCTCCACCAGCCAAATATTGCATGTAGATATAGTCTTTGTATTATCATTGCTTTACAGTGTAACTATGCCAGGATTTTCCATGCGCTGACCTGTTTCGGGCTGCAACGTCTTATGTTGCAGACTACTCAGACGACGAATAAGGTGTGATAGGTCGTTGTTTTGCACTTAGCTATGTCGTTGGAGTTGATGGACTCATTTTACCTTCGAAGCTTCCGCCGTTATCTAGTTTAGATGGCCTTCAGCCATGATTTATTTATGTAATAATACTCTTTATGAGACTCGATGTAATAAATGTGTGATTGAAACTCTGTTATAATTCCTCGAGTACTGTGTGTGTCAGCATTACCGATCCAGGGATGACACTGATGCATAGAGACTTGACCGTTTGAGGTTTGGTCGCTACAAGATGGTATTAGAGCACACGCTGACTATAGGACGCGACCACTAGAATAAGCCACATGATTTCTCTTCTCTACTCGTTTCTAATTCTCCTCTCTTTCTACTCTATAGATGGCCGATCCCAGGAACAAGTTCACTCAGCCGGATGACGATACCCCTATCAGAAAGCATTTGAAGGAAGTCACTAAGTATCTGAACATCGGATTACTAAGCTTCACGGGGACTTTCTCTACATCTGTACCGGAAGAGGAGCGCTGGAAGATCAAAGTCTGGATTCCTGGGAGGACCTTTGCGCCAACAACGGAGCCTATTGATTTCTACCTGGATGCACCAAGCTGGAGTATTGGAAAGAGCATGGCCGCACATATCACCTTTGGACACATATGTGAGGTGTATCACAAGGAGCTGGAGAATATCATCTACCAGATATGTGGCCGCCGATATGACAAATGGGAGATGATTCGTACCAGGAGGGATGGATCAATTGCAGCCTACATCCAAGAGATGGGAGATCATATTCATCGACAGGAGAATCAACAGATTATCCACATGAAGAAGATCAAGAAACTAGTGAGGAGAAACAACGAGCTGGAAGAGGAGATCAAGTCTACACGTGATGGATACGAGGAGGATATTGCTATATTAGTAGAAAAGAATGACGACCTAACAAGGAAGCTAGGAGTATTCATGGGAGACCCCGCGCCAAAGAAGGACAACCAACTAGGAGACTACATCATCCTCGACGACATAGACTCCGACCCTGATAGCAATGATGACTATGTTGATGAAGCTGGAGCAGATATTATGGAGTCTTCTTATGATGAAAATTTCTAGATGACCACCATTGTAATTAGTAGTATTTTCCCTCCAAGTAGTTGCAACGATCAAGTTTGTAGTGATAGGTTAGACCGCTCTTGTGTGACTTGTGTGCTATTGATTGAAGTGAAAATGATTGTGTTTGTCTCATGAGCATTATGGGTAGTGAATCTCTCTTAGACCCCTATTCTATTCTGTTTTCTCACCCCTTCTAAACCCATCAGATGCCTCAGAGACGTGACAATGGATTTTCCTTCCCATCGGATCTCACTCAGTTGATCGAGCAGCAGAATACCTTGATGCAACTTTTAGTCCAGAATCAGAACCAAGGCAACAACAACAACAACCCACCACCACCCCCACCCCCTATTGATCACCTAGCCCGTTTCCTAAGGTTGAATCTGCCGGTGTTCTCTAGTAGCACCGAGCCGATTGTTGCGGATGATTGGCTCCACAAGATTGGAAGAGAGCTGACCACTGCAGGATGCATAGATGCGGAGAGAGTGCATTTTGCCGCACATCAGCTTGATGGACCCGCAACATCATGGTGGTAGAATTTCACAGCCACTTACCCCATTGACACTGTTACATGAGATCAGTTTCTGCAGGCTTTCCGCACTGCCCATGTTTCAATGGAGCTATGAGCATGAAGAAGTGTGAGTTTCGCAACTTGCGCCAAGGAGGACGTACAATGGGCCAGTATGTGGATGAGTTTAGTAAGTTAGTATGCTATGCCCCTGATGACGTAGCTACAGATGCTGCTAAGCAGGAGAAGTTTCTGGAAGGACTGAATGATGAGCTGAGCATGTAGTTGATGGTGGCAACATTCAACAACTACAAGGAGTTGGTAGACATGGCTCTCATGATTGAAGGCAAGCAGCAATAGATTGATAATCGCAAGAGGAAGTATGGATAGGGGAGGTATACTTCTGGAGCCTAGCAGAAGCCCCGCTATTCCCCGTACTCGGGAGGACATACCCACAACCATGAAGGACACATGCACAATGGAGCAAGTTCACACAACCATAGTGGCCCCAAGAATGGGAATGTGAATGGAGGAAGCAGTAGCCAGAACCGTTCCAACCCTTCAACACCAGCCAAGAGGGATTTGAGCCATGTTACCTGTTTCAAGTGTCAGAAGACTGGACATTATGCCAATGAATGTCCTGACGCAAAGAATGGAAATGGCAATGGGATTTCTACCAAGAAGGCCAACCCTTTCACCAAAGGTCAGGTGAACCACATCAGCGTGGAGGAGATTGAGGGTCAACTCGACGTAGTTGTCGGTAAGTTTTTGATTAATGCATTTACTACACTTGTTCTTTTCGATACTGGTGCATCACATTCATACATATCAAGGGGATTTGTGGATAAGTATAACCTGCCAACCCAAGCCCTTAGGTCACTCATGTTAGTAAGCTCGCCAGGAGCAGAGTATATGGCCAGCCGATGGTGCGATCGGTTACCCTTAAGGATTGGTAACTATGAGTTTTCCTCGGACCTAATAATTTTGGAGTCACAAGGATCAGATATAATTTTAGGCATGGATTGGTTATCGAAGTATGGAGGGAACATTGATTGTGCTAGTAAGTCGATATTCCTCATCACCCCAGAAGGAAGAAGGATCAAGTATATATCCCGGCATGTGCCGAAGAGGACTCGAGTGAATTCCTTATCAGGAATTGTACAGGAGGAAGTACCAGTGGTGAAGGATTACCTAGACGTATTTCCGGAGGAGTTACCAGGCATGCCACCGGATCGTGACATTGAGTTTTTGATTGAGCTATTGCCAGGCACCGGGCCAATATCAAAGAGACCATATCGGATTCCCGCATAGGATTTGGAAGAAATTAAGAAGCAGATTAAGGAGTTACTAGATAAAGGTTACATACGACCAAGTGCTTTTAGTGGAGAAGAAGGATGTATCATTAAGGATGGTTGTTGATTATCGTGCATTGAATGAGGTGACAACCAAGAACAAGTACTCACTGCTGATGATCAATGATTTGTTTGACCAGTCGCAAGGAGCTAAAGTCTTCTCTAAGATAGATCTTCGATCAGGTTATCACCAGTTGAAGATTCGAGAGCAGGATATACCTAAGACAGCTTTTACCACAAGGTACGGGCTATATGAGTATATTGTTATGTCATTTGGTCTGACTAATGTGCCTACCTATTCCATGAACATGATGAACAAGGTGTTTATGGAGTTTTTGGATAAGTTCGTTGTGGTGTTCATTGATGATATATTGGTCTAATCGAAGAATGAAGAGGAGCATAAGGAACATTTGCGTTTGGTTCTTGAGAAGCTCAGAGAACACCATTTGTATGCCAAGTTCAGCAAGTGTGAGTTTTGGTTAAAGGAAGTTGGATTTCTCGGACATGTTATATCCGGAGAAGGAATAGCAGTAGACCCTACCCAGGGTTGCTTCTGTGACTAAATGGGTGGCACCCACATCAGTTGGAGAGATCAGAAGTTTTCTTGTACTCGCGGGATATTATCGGAGGTTCATTGAGAATTTCTCCAGGATTGCAAAGCCCATGACGGAGTTACTAAAGAAGGACACCAAGTTCAAATGGACTGAGGAGTGTGAAGCCAGTTTTCAGTAGTTGAAGAAACGTTTGGTTACAACCCCAGTGCTGATTCTTCCAGACCAATGAAAGGATTATCAAGTGTATTGCGATGCTTCACGTCGAGGACTTGGAGCAGTGCTTATGCAGGAAGGAAGAGTTGTTTCATATGCCTCACGACAGCTTAAACCTCATGAGTTGAATTATGCTACGCATAATTTGGAGTTAGCAGCCGTAGTGCATGCATTGAAGACATGGAGACATTTCCTCATTGGAAACCATTGTGAGGTATGCACGGATCTTAAGAGTTTGAAATATATCTTCACTCAGAAGGAGCTGAACCTCAGGCAAAGGAGATGGTTGTAGCTCATTAAGGATTATGATATGAAATTGCACTATCATCTCGGAAAGGCCAATGTAGTAGCATATGCGTTGAGTCGCAAGAGCTATGTTAATACTCTCATGACTGGAGGATTACCTAAGGAGTTAGTAGATGATCTTCGAGAGTTATGTTTGGAGATAGTTCCGAGAGGTTATGTAGCAGCATTGGAGATTCAGTCCACTTTGATGGGAAAGATCAGAGAAGCCCAGAAGACTGACAAGGAGATTGCCGAGATAAAGGAAAGGATGAGCAAAGGCAGGGCTAAAGGATTTCGTGAGGATGAGCACGACACTTTATGGTTTGAGGATCGCGTTTATGTGCCTAATGACCCCGAGATCAGGAAGTAGATTCTGCAAGAGGCCCATGATTTGCCGTATTCGATTCACCCAGGAAACACTAAGATGTATGGATTTGAAGGAAAGTTTCTAGTGGACAGGAATGAAAAAGGATATTGCCGAGTATGTAGCAGTGTGTGATGTATGTCAGAGAGTTAAGGCAGAGCACTAGAAGCCAGATGGATTGCTACAGCCGTTGCCGATACCCAAATTGAAGTGGGATAAACTTGGAATAGATTTTATCACTGGATTGCCCAGGACTCGTTCAGGCTATGACTCTATCTGGGTTGTAGTCGATCGTTTAACGATAGTAGCTCATTTCATCTCGGTGAAGACCACTTATACGAGTGCTAAGTTGGCGAAGATACACATGAACAGGATCGTATGTCTGCATGGAGTTCCGAGGACCATCGTATCGGATAGAGGAACCCAGTTTACCTCAAAGTTCTGGAATCAGTTGCATGAGACTTTGGGTACTAGGCTAGAGTTCAATACAGCCTTTCATCCACAGACAGATGGACAGACCGAGAGAGTCAATCAAATTCTGGAGGACATGTTGAGAGCTTGTGTGCTAGATTATGGATCTAGTTGGGACGACAATGTGCCGTATGTAGAGTTCTCTTATAACAACAGTTATCAAGCCAGTTTGAAGATGGCCCCTTTCGAAGCTTTGTACGGAAGGAGGTGCAGGACACCGTTATTGTGGGATGAAGTTAGAGATCGACATTTGTTTGGACCTGATTTAATCAAAGACTCTGAAGAGAAGGTTAAGTTGATTCGCGACAGACTCAAGGTAGCTCAGTCCAGGCAGAAGATTTATGAGGATTCAAAATGCAAGGAGACAATTTATGAAGTCGGAGACAGAGTATATCTTCGTGTGTCCCCGCTTCAAGGAGTTAAGCGTTTTGGAGTTAAGGGAAAGCTAGAACCATGTTTTGTGGGACCATACAGAGTTTTGGAACGTATGCGAGAAGTTGCATACAAGCTGGAATTGCCAGAAGGATTGTCAGGAGTTCACGATGTGTTTCACGTTTCCCAGTTGAAGAAGTTCCACGCGGAGATGTCCGATATTCCTCTGAGAGATACAATGCCACTGGAAGCGATTCAGTTAGACAGTGATATGACTTATGAGGAGAAGCCAGTCAAGATTCTCGAGTTTTCTAGCGGAGTTACTCGTAGCAAGGTTATCAAGTTTTGCAAAGTTTAGTGGAGCCACCATACCGAGGAGGAAGCCACTTGGGAGCGAGAGGAAGACCTTCGTAGAGACCACCCAAACCTTTTTGCTGACCAACCCGAATCTCGAGGGCGAGATTCATCTTAAGGGGGGTAGGTTTGTAACATCCCAATTTTCAAGTTGGATGTTATATATAGATAATCATATGCATATCATATTTGTTTTGCATTTTGGTTGAGATCCTAGAAATCTTAAGCAACTCAAGGACCCACGGAGAGAGTTGGAGATTTCACAAAATTCATATTTGAGTCTTATTCAAATTTGAAGAAAGGATCAATTGATTTTATTATTTTTTCTCCTCAAATATTTTCAATATCAAAAATAAATGAGAGAAGATAATATCACTTCTTCAAATTAAGAGAAATATTGGAGAAAGGATTTTAAAATCAAATTATAAATTTTTTGGTATTTTATTTGAATTAGAAAATGTGCATTTTTGAAAATTAAATTTTAGGCCAGAAAAATGTTCACTTTGTTCTAAATATTTCATTTAGATGGTGAAAATTGTTTTTGGCATTTTTAAAGTTTTTTATAATTTATTAGGATTTTTCTTTCTCCGGGCGAAATTATTTAAAAAAGAACTCTTCGGACCGAACTGGGATTTATCCGCAAGCAAGCCCCGCCCCCCGAGGATAAGCGCCGCTGCCCCCCCGGGAGCCCTCAAGCCGCCTCCCGCCACCACAGCGCCGCCGCCGCCGCCGCCTTCCGCCGTCAGCGCGCCGCGGCTCGCACCATCCCGCAGCCCTGCGCCGACCCACAGCCCGCCGGAGCCGCCGCCCCGCCCGCCCTTGACCTCGTCGTCGCCGGTCTTTTTCAGTTTTAGGTAAAGTCGTTCGTTTTTTTAAAACCCTAGTTTTTTTGACTATGAACAGTAGGGTAAAATCCCACTGCAATTTTTATTAAATCATCAAAGAAAAGTATCACTGTACAAGAAGCTAAAAAACTAAAACTAAACTAGGCTAGCAAAAAGAAAGAAAACAAAAGAGAAAGAAGAAACAAAAGGGCTTGAGGTGAGCCCCTAAGAAGGAGAACTAAAACTAAAACTAAAACTAAGCCTAAGAAGAAGGCTACTCAAGAGGACACCAAAGTGTCCAGCCAGGTGTTGAATTTAGCTGCATATTTATTCTTGACCATGTGAGAGAGTAAGTTCGGTTTTTTTATTAGATCATTTTCTTGGTTTGTTGGGGAGACTTGACTTCTCGAATTCCACGTGCATGTCCCCAGGTTGAAGCAATGGAACTTCATCCTCATATGAGCTTGCCACTTCTTTCCCTTTCGGATCATAGTCTTCTTCTTCCTCCGTGCTCCAACCATAATGTTCCACATCTCCATAAACCTTGGGGTTTGCAATATAATCAACATAGCTCTCACCCTCCGAGTCTTGAGACGACATATTTTCAAATCTGCCAGAACAACAAGAAAGAAGAACAAAAGATTTCTCCGTGATACGATGGTTAATACGTTCAGAGGGTATATAAAGATTTTTTATCTTAGGAACAAGTAAACGGGAGAAAAACGGAGTCAGGAAGGTTCCCGAGGTGGGCACAACCCACCTGGGCGCGCCAGGGGGCCCTGGCGCGCCCTTGTGTCTTGTGCCCCCGTCGGGTGCCTTCCTGGCTGTTTCTTATTTTCCTAATTTTTTAATAATCCAAAACTGATAGAAAATATTTTTGCGGATTTTTTGGAGTCCGTTTACTTGCCGCATCATGCACCTCCTCTTTTCAGTTATTATGGAGTGTTCCGGAAGATATCTTTTATGTGTTCCTCTGGTGTCATGGTTTGGATAATATTGCTTTCAACATTAATACACGTACCTGAAATATAGTGTTTAATTCTTTGATCGACCACCTTCGGGTTTGGACCTTCGGCATTATTGATCTTGATAGCTCCAAAGCGATAAACCTCTTCAATAACATACGGTCCTTCCCATTTGGAGAGAAGTTTTCCTGCAAAGAATCTAAAATGAGAGTTTTACAAAAGAACATATTCTCCAACTTTGAATTCCCGTTTTTGGATTCTTTTATCATGCTATCTTTTAATTTTTTCTTTAAACAATTTGGCATTTTCATAAGCTTGGGTTCTCCATTTATGTAGTGAGCTAATATCAAATAACCTCTTTTCTCCGCCAAGTTTGAAGTCATAGTTGAGTTCTTTTATTGCCCAATATGCTTTATGTTCTAACTCAAGAGGTAAATGACAAGCTTTTCCATAGACCATCTTATAAGGAGACATACCCATAGGATTTTTATAAGCTATTCTATAGGCCCAAAGTGCATCATCCAATTTCTTAGACCAATTCTTTCGGGACCTATTAACAGTTTTTTGTAGTATTAGTTTTATTTCTCTATTGCTGAGTTCAACTTGATCACTAGATTGAGGATGATAGGGTGATGCAATTTTATGGTTAACATCATATTTAGCAAGCATTTTATGGAAAGCACCATGAATAAAATATGAACCACCATCAGTCATTAAATATCTAGGGACTTCAAACCTTGGGAAAATAACTTCTTTAAGCATTTTGATGGAAATGCTGTGATCAACACTACTAGTTGGAATAGCTTCTACCCATTGTAGCGACCAGACCTCAAACGTTTAAGTCTCTGTGCATCAGTGTTATCCCTGGATCGGTAATGCTGACACGCACAGTACTCGAGGAATTATAACAGAGTTTCAATCACACAGTTATTACATCGAGTCCTCATAAAGAGTATTATTACATAAATAAATCATGGCTGAAGGGCATCTAAACTAGATTACAGTGGAAGCTTCGAAGGTAAAATGAGTCCATCAACTCCAACGGCATAGCTGAGTGCAAATCAACAACCAATCGCACCTTATTCATCGTCTGAGTAGTCTGTAACATAAGACGTTGCAGCCTGAAATAGGTCAGCACATGGAAAATGCTGGCATAGTTACACTGTAAAGCAATGATAATGCAACATGCAATATTTGCCTGGTGCAGGCTGTAAGTTTCATGATTTGCATAAAGCTAGTTTTTTCCTACAACAAAGGAATAAATTTATTTAACTACTCCCAAGTTGCCCATTATTTGAGAAGGTAACCCCAACTCAAATCCCAATTAAAAGTATCATCATTAACCCAACATCATAATTAATTAGAGTAACGTGATGAGATCACATCAATAGATTCAAGTACTAGATACTCAAGACGTCCATAACCGGGGACACGGCTAACCATGATTAGTTTATACACTCTGCAGAGGTTTGCGCACTTTTCCCCACAAGACTCGACCGCATCCATGATTGGATGATCGAGACATAGCCTTTCTGAAGCATTAACTCTCTACTCCGGGTAGACAGTACCACCTACAACCCTCTACATCTACTAGTCTACCTCTTCAAGAGCTCACGCAACTTACTCAACTATGCCAGAGCCCATAATGGCTTGTGGCTGCACACGGAAGTTTCTAGCATGAACAATCTTATGATCCCTTAGAGCCTGGGTGGCATTCCATAGGATAATCACACGACAACCCCAGGATTTCCAAAAACAGGCAACACTGGGTTCCCCAGGTGCCTCAACCAATCCACCCAGATGTGTATTTAAGTTGCCACCTTAATGTTATCCATAATTAAAATAACTCTCAAACTTCCATGTGTGAACCATGATCCAATCCCCGTCTATGAGCATGGCTAAGCAATAATAAGCATAACGTATATTCCTGGGGTGATCAAAAGGTATTAGGTTCCTACCTCAAGCACTACAACCAAAACCACATGTTCCCAATCCTGCCAATGCAATTATTCGTGGGGCGGAACTAAAGCATAGTAAAAACTGGGTATAAAAGAGTATGATCAAAGTGTAACTTGCCTTGCTAACAATCTGCAAACTCTAGAGATCCATAGTAACAAGCTTCGCACTTCGGGTAATCTAGCAAAGACAAACAATAACATACATAAGCAATCACTCAATCGGAACACGAGAAAAACCGAGAAAAGATCCAAATCAAACACGAAACAACAAACGGCTTAAACTAACAAGAGGCAAAACCTAACATCAATATTAACGAGTGAATTAGATGTTAGCAATAGGTACATGTGATTAGCTATGATTTGCAAAAAGATTCAACTCAAACGGAGCGACAAACTCAAAATACGAATGAAACAAGATCATTTACTAATCTGGACTAAAGTCAAATTTTACAATACCAAAATCATGTCCAAGTTGATTAACTGGAAAGAGAGATTCCAGGCGAAGATTTTGGCGTTGGTTACATCTAATTTGGATAAACGAGTAAAAAGTTATACTAGTTTAAAGATCAGGGGCTGAACCACGATAAAAATAATCGCGGATAAATCCCTGGCTGAAAATAAAAATAAAAAGAAAAGACTACGGCGCGAAAGTCCGCTAACAGAGACTAACGAACGAATTCGTTCGTTAAAACGAACTAACAAACAAACGTTCGTAGATTAGACTAAACCGAGAAAATGATCTAATAAAAAAACCGAACTTACTCTCTCACAGGGTCAAGAATAAATATGCAGCTAAATTCAACACCTGGCTGGACACTTTGGTGTCCTCTTGAGTAGCCTTCTTCTTAGGCTTAGTTTTAGTTTTAGTTTTAGTTCTCCTTCTTAGGGGCTCACCTCAAGCCCTTTTGTTTCTTCTTTCTCTTTTGTTTTCTTTCTTTTTGCTAGCCTAGTTTAGTTTTAGTTTTTTAGCTTCTTGTACAGTGATACTTTTCTTTGATGATTTAATAAAAATTGCAGTGGGATTTTACCCTACTGTTCATAGTCAAAAAAACTAGGGTTTTAAAAAAATGAACGGCTTTACCTAAAACCGAAAAAGACCGGCGATGACGAGGTCATGGGCGGGCGGGGCGGCGGCTCCGGCGGGCTGTGGGTTGGCGCAGGGCTGCGGGGTGGTGCGAGCCGCGGCGCGCTGACGATGGAAGGCGGCGGCGGCGGCGCTATGGTGGCGGGAGGCGGCTTGAGGGTCCCGAGGGGGCAGCGGCGCTTATCCTCGGGGGGCAGGGCTTGCTTGCGGGAGGGCCAGGGATTTATCTGCGGTTATTTTTATCGTGGTTCAGCCCCTGATCTTTAAACTAGTATAACTTTTTACTCGTTTATCCAAATTAGATGTAACCAACGCCAAAATCTTTGCCTGGAATCTCTCTTTCCAGTTAATCAACTTGGACATGATTTTGGTATTGTAAAATTTGACTTTAGTCCAGATTAGTAAATGATCTTGTTTCATTCGTATTTTGAGTTCGTCGCTCCGTTTGAGTTGAATCTTTTTGCAAATCATAGCTAATCACATGTACCTATTGCTAACATCTAATTCACTCGTTAATATTGATGTTAGGTTTTGCCTCTTGTTAGTTTAAGCCGTTTGTTGTTTCGTGTTTGATTTGGATCTTTTCTCGGTTTTTCTCGTGTTCCGATTGAGTGATTGCTTATGTATGTTATTGTTTGTCTTTGCTAGATTACCCGAAGTGCGAAGCTTGTTACTATGGATCTCTAGAGTTTGCAGATTGTCAGCAAGGCAAGTTACACTTTGATCATACTCTTTTATACCCAGTTTTTACTATGCTTTAGTTCCGCCCCACAAATAATTGCATTGGCAGGATTGGGAACATGTGGTTTTGGTTGTAGTGCTTGAGGTAGGAACCTAATACCTTTTGATCACCCCAGGAATATACGTTATGCTTATTATTGCTTAGCCATGCTCGTAGACGGGGATTGGATCGTGGTTCACACATGGAAGTTTGAGAGTTATTTTAATTATGGATAACATTAAGGTGGCAACTTAAATACACATCTGGGTGGATTGGTTGAGGCACCTGGGGAACCCAGTGTTGCCTGTTTTTGGAAATCCCGGGGTTATCGTGTGATTATCCTATGGAATGCCACCCAGGCTCTAAGGGATCATAAGATTGTTCATGCTAGAAACTTCCGTGTGCAGCCACAAGCCATTATGGGCTCTGGCATAGTTGAGTAAGTTGCGTGAGCTCTTGAAGAGGTAGACTAGTAGATGTAGAGGGTTGTAGGTGGTACTGTCTACCCGGAGTAGAGAGTTAATGCTTTAGAAAGGCTATGTCTCGATCATCCGATCATGGATGCGGTCGAGTCTTGTGGGGAAAAGTGCGCAAACCTCTGCAGAGTGTATAAACTAATCATGGTTAGCCGTGTCCCCGGTTATGGACGTCTTGAGTATCTAGTACTTGAATCTATTGATGTGATCTCATCACGTTACTCTAATTAACTATGATGTTGGGTTAATGATGATACTTTTAATTGGGATTTGAGTTGGGGTTACCTTCTCAAATAATGGGCAACTTGGGAGTAGTTAAATAAATTTATTCCTTTGTTGTAGGAAAAAACTAGCTTTATGCAAATCATGAAACTTACAGCCTCCACCAGGCAAATATTGCATGTTGCATTATCATTGCTTTACAGTGTAACTATGCCAGCATTTTCCATGTGCTGACCTATTTCAGGCTGCAACATCTTATGTTGCAGACTACTCAGATGATGAATAAGGTTCGATTGGTTGTTGATTTGCACTCAGCTATGCCATTGGAGTTGATGGACTCATTTTACCTTCGAAGCTTCTGCTGTAATCTAGTTTAGATGGCCTTCAACCATGATTTATTTATGTAATAATACTCTTTATGAGGACTCGATGTAATAACTGTGTGATTGAAACTCTGTTATAATTCCTCGAGTACTGTGCATGTCAGCATTACCGATCCAGGGATGACACTGATGCACAGAGACTTAACCGTTTGAGGTCTGGTCGCTACAATGGGTAGAAGCTATTCCAACTAGTAGTGTTGATCACAACACTTCCATCAAAATGCTTAAAGAAGTTATTTTCCCAAGGTTTGAAGTTCCTAGATATTTAATGACTGATGGTGGTTCATATTTTATTCATGGTGCTTTCCATAAAATGCTTGCTAAATATGATGTTAACCATAGAATTGCATCACCCTATCATCCTCAATCTAGTGATCAAGTTGAACTCAGCAATAGAGAAATAAAACTAATACTACAAAAAACTGTTAATAGGTCCCGAAAGAATTGGTCTAAGAAATTGGATGATGCACTTTGGGCCTATAGAATAGCTTATAAAAATCCTATGGGTATGTCTCCTTATAAGATGGTCTATGGAAAAGCTTGTCATTTACCTCTTGAGTTAGAACATAAAGCATATTGGGCAATAAAAGAACTCAACTATGACTTCAAACTTGGCGGAGAAAAGAGGTTATTTGATATTAGCTCACTACATAAATGGAGAACCCAAGCTTATGAAAATGCCAAATTGTTTAAAGAAAAAATTAAAAGATAGCATGATAAAAGAATCCAAAAATGGGAATTCAAAGTTGGAGAATATGTTCTTTTGTAAAACTCTCATTTTAGATTCTTTGCAGGAAAACTTCTCTCCAAATGGGAAAGACCGTATGTTATTGAAGAGGTTTATCGCTTTGGAGCTATCAAGATCAATAATGCCGAAGGTACAAACCCGAAGGTGGTCGATCAAAGAATTAAACACTATATTTCAGGTACGTGTATTAATGTTGAAAGCAATATTATCCAAACCATGACACCAGAGGAACACATAAAAGATATCTTCCGGAACACTCCATAATAACTGAAAAGAGGAGGTGCATGATGCGGCAAGTAAACGGACTCCAAAAAATCCGCAAAAATATTTTCTATCAGTTTTGGATTATTCAAAAAATTAGGAAAATAAGAAACAGCCAGGAAGGCACCCGAGGGGGGCACAAGACACAAGGGCGCGCCAGGGCCCCCTGGCGCGCCCAGGTGGGTTGTGCCCACCTCGGGAACCTTCCTGACTCCGTTTTTCTCCCGTTTACTTGTTCCTAAGATAAAAAATCTTTATATACCCCCCGAACGTATTGACCACCGAGAAATCTTTTGTTCTTCTTTCTTGCTGTTCTGGCAGATTTGAAAATATGTCGGCTCAAGACTCAGAGGGTGAGAGCTATGTTGATTATATTGCAAACCCCAAGGTTTATGGAGATGTGGAACATTATGGTTGGAGCACGGAGGAAGAAGAAGACTATGATCCGAAAGGGAAAGAAGTGGCAAGCTCAGATGAGGATGAAGTTCCATTGCTTCAACCTGGGGACATGCACGTGGAATTCGAGATGTCAAGTCTCCCCAACAAAGCAAAGAAACCTAAGATCCAGTTTATCCCTTTTTGTCTCTTGCAGGAAAACAAGCAGGAGTTTTGGAAAAATATATTAAAGTTTGGGCAAGAGATCGAGGATTTGAAGGAGGAAAATTCTATCCTCGAGAATAAGATGAGGAAGAAGAATACCAATACTATCTCATCACCACCACCATCATCTTCATCACCAAAGGAGAATTAAGTTCATGGTATGGGCACTCCCCTTGGCTTGTGCCAAGCTTGGGGGAGGTGCACTGGTATCGTATCACCACCACTATCTTTGCCCTTACTTATTTTAGTTCGATCTTTGGTTATCTTTTGGTTTAGTTCAATAAAAGTTTAGTTCGATCCTTTCTTTTCGAGTGCTTGCTTAGTGGTCTACCTATCTATGTAATCGTGTGCAAGTTATATAATAAAGTTTTGATGTGAGTCTTTGCTTCTTTACTCCTATGTTGCAAATCAAACAAAAGAAATAAATAAATGAAAAAGATCATATGCTAATCTTATGGTAAATAATGACATCACATAAGGAAAAGTATAAGTCGTATTTTTTTGGAGATTGACAAACATATCATTGGTCAATGATGCAACTCATGAAATAATTAATAAGGGAAGAGAAGATTCACATGCAAATATGCTATCTTGGACATCTTTTATGATTGTGATCCCTCATTAAATATTATATGTCAAATTTGTTGAAGTTGGACAAGGAAGACAAGTAATGAGTTATGCTTGTTCATATTCACATAGAAGTTATATTGTTATAGATCCTTCAAAATGTGGTGCTTGCCTAATATCTTTGCTAGCCAAAAACTCCGCACTAAGTAGAGACACTACTTGTGCATCCAAAACCTTAAACCCAAATTCATGCCTTGAGAGTCCACCATACCTAGCTATGGATTGAGTAAGATCCTTCAAGTAAGTTGTCATCGGTGCAATAAGGCAATACAAATTGCTTCTAGAAGTGTTGGATCATTTAGTACAAGAGAAAATTGAGCGTTGTATGAACTTGTGATGGCAAAGAATAAAAGCGACATACTGCATAATAAAGGTTGCTATCATAAGGGGCAATATAACGTGACGTTCTTTTGCATTAAGGGATTTGGCATACAAACAAAAAGCGCATGACAACCTCTGCTTCCCTCTGTGAAGGGCCTATCTTTTACTTTCATGTATTTACTTTTATGCAAGAGTCAAAATATTCTTCCCCATTCCTTTTTATTTACTGTTTTGGCAAGCATCATGTGGCGAGGAAAGATCTAAGCACATATATCCAGTTGAATGTGAGTGACCATGAATTATTATTGTTGACATCACCCTCGAGGTGAGTTTGTTGGGAGGCGAAACTACTATAAGCCCCTATCTTCCTATGTGTCTGGTTGAAACTTTTTGCTCATGGGTACGTTGTGAGTGTTAGCAACCATAGAATATTAAATGATGGTTGAGTATCTGGACTTGCCAGAAGGCTCCGACACGTGACCCTTCCTGAATATATGATGAATTGTAGTTGCAAAGTTGACTGAGAACATAGTTTGTTGGTTTTCAATAGAGTTTATGCTTTATACTTCGTTGTTGTGATGAATTGTTACTTGTTCATGAGAAGTTATATGATGAAAGTTGTGTGATAAAGTTTCATGTTAAGGTTCTTTGCTGTTATAATAATAATCATGATGCTTCTCTGTCTGTATTTTGTTTTTATCGACACCTCTCTCTCTAAGCATGTGGACTTGTTCTCGAAATCGGTTCTTCGCTTGAGGACAAGCGAGGTCTAAGCTTGGGGGAGTTGATACGTCCATTTTGTATAATGATTTCCTACTATTATTTATAATGTTTTTATGTATAATAATGCTTTTTGGAGTATTTCTAATGCCTTTTCTCTCATAATATGCAAGGTTTACACAAAGAGGGAGAATATCGGCAGCTGGAATTCTGGACCTAGAAAAGCACGTCAGAGCTACCTATTCTGCACATCTCGAAATAAACTGAAACTTCATAGAGAACTTTTATGGAATATTTAAGAATTATTGGAGCAAATAACCACCAGAGGGGGGCCACCAGGTGGGAAAAACCCACCTGGGCGCACCCTAGTGGGTTGTGCCCTACTCGGGCCACCTCTAGTGCCCATCTTCTGGTATATAAGTCACTTTGACCTAGAAAAAAAATGAGGAGACGACTTTCGAGACGAAGCGCCGCCTTCTCGAGGCAGAACTTGGGCAGGAGCACTTTTGCCTACCGGCTTAGCGATTCCGCCTGGGGAACTTCCCTCTTGAAGGGGGAAATCATCGTCATCGTCATCACCAACAACTCTCCCATCTTTGGGAGGGCAATATCCATCAACATCTTCAACATCACCATCTTCTCTCAAACCGAACTTCATCTCTTGTGTTCAATCTTTGTACCGGAACCTTAGATTGGTGCTTGTGGGTGACTAGTAGTGTGGATTACATCTTGTAGTTGATCACTATATGGTTTATTTGGTGGAAGATTATTTTTTCAGATCCATTATGCTATTTAATACCCCTCTGATCTTGAGCATGATTATAATTTGTGAGTAGTTACTTTTGTTCTTGAGGTCACGGGAAAAGTCATGTTGCAAGTAATCATGTGAACTTGATATGTGTTCGATATTTTGATGATATGCATGTTGTGATTCCCTTAGTGGTGGCATGTGAACATCGACTACATGACACTTCACCTTATTTGGGCCTAAGGTAATGCATTATGGAGTAGTTATTAAATGATGGGTTGCTAGAGTGACAGAAGTTTAAACCCTAGTTTATGCGCTACTTCGTAAGGGACCGATTTGGATCCAAAAGTTTAATGTTATGATTAGATTTTATGTTAATACTTTTCTCATAGTTGCGGATGCTTGTGAGGGGGTTAATCATAAGTAGGAGGTTTGTTCAAGTAAGAACAACACCTAAGCACTGATCCACCCACATATCAAATTATCAAAGTATCGAACATGAATTAAGCCAACATGATGAAAGTGATATGATGAGATTCCCTTGTACCCTCAAGAATGCTTTGCTTATTATAATATACCGTTTTGGCATTTCCTTTGCCTCAAAAGGATTGGGCTACCTTGTTGCACTTTATTTACCGTTACCGTTACTTGCTTGTTACAAATTATCTTGCTATCAAACAACTTGTTACCGACAATTTCAGTGCTTGCAGACATTACCTTGCTGAAAACCACTTGTCATTTCCTTCTGCTCCTCGTTGGGTTTGACACTCTTACTTATCAAAAGGACTACAATTGATCCCCTATACTTGTGGGTCATCAGTGGTTTCTGTATTTTAGGGAATTTATGCGCTTGGAATTAGGTCAAATGGAGTTGTGAGGGGGCCACAAGCTTAGATGGCGCCCCCTAGGGGCGCGCTGTGTGAGCTTGTGCCTCTCTCGTGCGGTGTCTGGTCTCCCCCCGAGGCTTCTAGGGTCCCTTCTAGTCCAAAAAAATCACTGTAAAGTTGCATCGCGTTTGGACTTTGTTTCGTACTTTTTTTTGTGAAACAATAAAATAGGTAATAACAGGAACTGACACTAGGCACTAGGTTAATAGGTTAGTTCCCAAAATAATATAAAAAGTCATATAAAGCATACAAGATTGATAATATAACAACATGTAATGATAAGAAGTTATAGATACGTTGGAGACGTATCATATAGTTTCAACTATCAGGGGTGTATTTGAGATATTATACGTATATCTTTCCCTAATAATGAAGCACGAGTTAGATCGTTGCGGCATTTTTACAAATAGGCCCTCCTATTTTATAGAAATTGCACCCGCAGTCCCCTCATAAGTCAGGCCCGAACCGGTACCGAAGAGAGAAAAGAAAAATAAAACGACCGCCCCGCACGGCCCTGCCTGCTCGATCCCATCTCCACCTCCATCCCGCCGCCACCTCCTGCCCCCACACCTCCCGCCCCACACCGCCTCGACCGGGACCGCGTCCCTCCCCAAACGACAGCTCCTGGCCGTCGGATTTGCTGGCTCCCCGCTCCTCGGGGCCAGCCCCTCCCCGGTGCCGGGTCGAGCATCGGCTTGGAGGCCCTTGGGGCTGCCGCCGGTGTGGGAGTCCCGCAACGGCCGTGCGGGCTGCGGACCGAGCGGCGGGCCAGCCACCTGTGCCCCGTCCGCCCTGCTGCTGAGCCATCCTTGTACCGTTGCACACATCTTCGCACCACCGGCCAGCCTCTGGTGCACACCTCTTCTTTTACTAGCCACGAACCACGAGCATCACCTGTTTGGTGTTGTGCCTACGAGCGTGTTGGAGAAATCTGTGTCTAGAGGGTGGTGAAGATTGATGCGGAGAGGAAGTCGATGGCGACAGAGAGCGTGTGTACTCCAGCCTGTTGGATCTATCACAGATGCCTTTGCTTGATGTACAATGTCAAATTCAAGAAGAAAAAAGTGTTTTCTATTTTCTACTATAGATCTGCGTTGTATGGAGCGGAACATAACCAACTGGTCTGCATCTCCTTCAATGGCACCCTGCATCTCTATCAATAGCACCCTGCAACAAGCTTGCTTTCTCTACATCTACCATCAACTACCATGCAACAAGTTCAGTTTGATGTTAAGAGGAGGCGTTACAGGTATTTTTGAAGGCACCCCATGTTAGCCAATGGATTTTGTTTATGTTTCTGGTGGAGATGATTCGGATGAAGTAATGTTTGTTTCTTATGAATAAACTAAGTGATGAATTTAAGATTACTTGCCTAGTATATCTAATTGTAATGTGTATCATGCTCAAGCAAAGGTACCATGACTGACTACTGATATTTCCTAATACATTTATATTTTTTGTTTTACCAACTTTCAGATTTTTCAAAATCATAATTATTATATAGTGTGTATAATCTTTTCTTGCTAGCTCTGTACTACGATTTTGAGGAATCTGCCAATGCAAAATAAGATAGTTGTATGTAGTAGTTATGTTATACAGGTTCTGTTTGATGTGTTTCAGAAGGGAGAGATCGATGATTTTGGAATATAAAGCTTCATATGATTTTTTCCTCCAAGGTAACCATGGGATCCATATTTTTTTAGGTTTGTCTCTAATATTATGTATGCTCTTCCCATTGAAGTTTCAATACTTGGGTTTTACAGCTGCACTTATAGACTTCAATTGGTTTGTCCTATATATAATTATAAATCATGTAATTATTTTATTTGCTTCCCGTTGGTTTCATGTATTTTCCCTTTTGTTTTTACTATGACAAGCTCACAAAGAGTGTGTATTGAAAGGGAAAATAATTTGGTATGTTAGGCCGTTTGAATGCACCTGTTTCTTGTTGTTGTATGTTGTATTGTACCTGTTTCCTAGATGAAAATAAGATTGGCGATATATATATATATATATATATATATATATATATATATATATATATATATTCTGCTGAACATGCATCCTTCTGGCAGCATTTTAGAAATAAAAATATGTTTAGTTATTATCTTATCAAGTTAACCCCTTGTAAGTATAAATTGTGGAGGATAGCTCATTGTTCAATGTCGAAAGATAGGTATTAGAGATCCTATAGTTAGGCTCAACCTGAACAATCATATATCTAGCATTAGTGAAAAAAAGTGATACAAATTTATTTGAATTAATATTTTGTACATTTCTTTCGGATGTTTGATGACATATCTGAACTTATTCATAAACCTACCTTTGATGTTAGTCTCAATTATTCCTAAAATTGGTGTTGACTATCCCACGATTTCATGCTGACTATCCCACGAGACAATTTCTCGACCCAACCAACAATGGTTCATAGAATTTGGGCGTATTCTCCCGTTGCAACGCACGGGCACCTTTACTATATGTCGAGTTATGGTTTCATGATAAACAGGGCACGCATCAAATGTTTGCTGAATTGCTTGAAGAAAATGCATCGGGTCCTTTCTTGCGTCCTTCAAGTCTTCAACCAGGTAAAATAAATCCTGGTATTGTTTTTCTTCTTGCATAACTTATCTAATCTCCCAACAGATTTGTTGGGTTGGTGTGGTTCTTAGTCTTAGTTTTGGCCGTGGCTATGAAATTTTGTTGAGAAGTAGGCAAACATAAAAGTTGTTGTTTGTTGAATGAATTTGCGTTGTATCTCTTTTATTCCTAAAACAGTTAGTCAGAAAGATCTTTCACACTGGTGTGTTACTATTATTTCTACCCAAGCTCTAATATTTTAGTGCCAAGCAAATTTGATGCATCCGAACTATGACACATCTCTCTATACTGAAACTGTGGTTGTATTGTTCGTCATCTGAAAACCACACTCAAGTACTCCCTCCGTCCCAAAATTCTTGTCTTAGATTTGTCTAGATACAGATGTATCTAACACTAAAACATGAATAGATACATCCATATGTAGATAAATCTAAGACAAGAATTTTGGGACGGAGGGAGTATACATTATGGGACATAATGCCCAGAAAATAATCACCAGGCATGGATATCGACCTACAGAGTACAACATTGCATAATTTTCTGGTTTTCTGAAGGTACAACTCAATATTATTTTTTATCATTTATAGATAGAACAAAGGCCACAAGAGCTGATTTTGTGCACCTTGCTGCATGGGCACCCACTTGATTAAGATATTCGAAGTGTGAGCTTTTAGAATTTCAAATAACAAGTCAGATTCTCATTATTAACCTGTGTTCACATTCTAATGTTTTCTGACTCTGACAGATTGTCTTTGAGAATAATTTGATGAACCACCATGTCGCCCTTCAATCTGGTTCCATGGGAAAGTAAATTACATCGTATGAGCGAGTCAACATAGCCTACATGTTAAGTGGATGCTATCACTTTATCACAACTTTTATTTATTACCATTCATTCTACCATTGCTCAACTTTGTTTCATAAACTGTTCTTGCTATGTATGCAGGATACATTTCTAGAGCTGAAATTTCAGGGCATCAAGAAGTAATTAACTATGCTTCAAGTAAGGAAGTTATTTGGTATATCTTTTTTGAGGACTAAATTACTAGCTTAATGTTTGGAAGTTATTGAGCTGCAGATATGGCATGTGCGTACACGAAGACCTGATGCATCAAAGCTCGGTGTGGACACACCTCTTCTTACAGGACAGGTTTGTCTACAAATTATCCGAGCTTCAATTTCCACAATAAAACACATGTTTTTATTTATCATGGTTTCTTCTCTTACATAACCAAACATTTTGCAGATGTTGATTTATCATTTCCTTCGAGCGCCATTAAATCCCAGTCTTATCTAATTTGAAATGGCTCTAGCGTGTGTGATGTATCGCTCCCCTCAGTTTTTGGAGGAACATGGTGCTATTTGGTGCTTTTGGTTGTGGAAAAAATGTCATTAGTCAGGCACTTTCTTGTCATGGATGTGGGAAAACCTTTGTCTATAGTATTTTCTTGGTACCATCTCTATACCGTCTATTCAGTTTGAAAATATATGTGGTACTCCAGTTCTGAAGCTCTGCTTTATGTGGGATGTGGGGAAAGAGGAAATGAGATGTCTGATGTTCTCATATATGGATTTCCTCCAATTGACAATGACATTGCCATACATAATCTTAACAGTGGAGACGCTTAAATTCCATGGCAAGCTCACCATGGTCGGCTTTCTTACTCAACATGGGTGGGAGAGAATAGGGAGGAAGAGGAAGCCGCCCAAGGTCCCGTTGATATGGCGGCACGGGCGGAGGACATGACGGTGCAGCCACTGGAAGCGCTATTCTTCTTGCCCTCGTCCTCCGAGAATGACGGGACAAGGGAGGCGGCGTAGGCGCTGTCCTAACAGATGGGAAGAAGAATGGGAAACGGGAAGAAAGATCGAGTTCATATGGGTGTTGTCTGTGTGTGTGTCAGTAAGTCTTTCAATGGGCCAAGCCCAAAAAATAGTGCAAAATAAATTACAAATGAAATATAATATTCCAACAAAATGTTCGTCACCATCAAAATGATTCCATTTAAAAAATACTATTGAAATTTAAAAAAAACACCTTCTAAAAAAAGAAATATTCATGTTTTTCTGAACAACAACAAAAAGTTGATTGAAAGACTTTCATACACTACTACTTTTTCATCGGGTGAAATGAAAGTGTGGAGTTGAAATAGGTCATGACAAATATTATTAGGGCATGTCCGAATTTTATGGTCCAAAAATTGGATTAAAAACGTGTAACCTTATTTCTGACATTTCCAAAAATTGGATTAAAAACGTGTTTCATAATTGCACGTGGAGCAAGTTATATTTAATATTTTGCCCGGTGCAACGCATGGGCATTTGTACTAGTCACTATTAATTTAGAGCATATTAATGAGTAAACCACCAGCTATTGTCGTGGGAATATGGGAAATTTGGCGCATAAATGCAATATGGCATGATTTTTTTCTTGAGTGGATAATTTTTGCTTGCATTGCCAAGATGTCCGGTTATGCCTTAAGCGGGGCATTTGGCCTTTGCATTGTGCCTAAGCACCTCCTAGCGTTGCCTTTTCGATGAGAGTATCTTCCCCATGATGACGGAAACGAGTCAAACACTCTCTCCACGATTGTTCTACACCTAAAAAGTTTCAGATCTTCCTTCCTGCCCCTCCATTACACCTACTTTTAGATAGAGCGAGAGGATATCCCAATATCCAAAGGAAAACTTGAGTTCATGAATTCTCCACGAGATCCTTCAGGGCTTGTTCGGTTGAGGTGGATTTGAAGGGGATTGAGGGGGAATTAATCCCCTGCAAGCCAAAATCCCTGCAAATCCCCTCCAATCCATCTGGGGTTGGGATTAACCGAACAAAGCCTCATGAATCTTGATACCCTTGGGCTTGTTGGGAATAGTTAGTCTTTCCTGGAGCTACCCCTAGTGAGAGGGAACTTGGTGATTCGTTGACCAAGGTTCTCAGAGACTTAGGTGAGGCATCCGTTGTGGTGGGAGCATTGGTTGTTCCTCACCTCTCCAACTCCCAAGAGTGTGAACTTCGGATTATGTCGGGGGGTTGGGTGCGACATATGCCAAAGGATGGCTTATCATGGTGGGGGCGAGTAGAACATCGCCGATGCCTGGAAACGGGATGAGGCGAAGACATGCACGCCGGCGAATCTTACCCAGCTTCAGGGCTCTCCCAGGAGATAAC
The DNA here is from genome assembly GCF_018294505.1 of Triticum aestivum. NCBI lineage: Eukaryota > Viridiplantae > Streptophyta > Magnoliopsida > Poales > Poaceae > Triticum > Triticum aestivum. The sequence continues at coordinate 264,066,133 of NC_057798.1, read as the reverse complement.
ACCCCTACTGCTGCTCTGCGGGGTCTCCGCATGATCACTAAGGCAAAGTGAGTAGAAGGTTGCTCCTTGAGCTGTTTCTGGAGGTAGGAGAAAGTAAGGCTAGCTCCCCCCTTCCTATATGATCTGGTCTAGTGCTAATGGATTCGAACCCTTTGCATGGGTGCCCTGGGGGGTTTATATAGGCCTACCCCCCAGGGGTATAACGGTAAATCCGGCTGGGCGCGGGTCCCAGCCGTCAGTCTCTCAGGCCGCCGTCTTCTCCACCGACTGATGGGCCCCGCCGACTTGCCTGGTACGGGGCCGACAACCCTTGTCCACCGCGGGTGGGTCTTGCCGGCTGCGGATTACTGTAACCGTGCCTCTAATGACGCTGCCTTGGTCATGGGGTCATGGCAACAGTGCCGCCGCCTGGCGGGCGATCACTGTTGCCATTTCCCGTCGTGTCTGGTTAATGGCGCGTGGGGCCCGTGGGAGGGGCTAGCCAACTCCTGGTGGCCGACTCCCAACGGGTCCGTCTTGTGGTGCTCTCGTCGTCTTCTGCACTCCCGCCGACCGGCGGGACCCGCCTCTCTGGGTCGTACAGACAGGCCGTCGTGGGCACAGGGCTCCGCCCTCAGGGGCTGATGTCAGGGCTGGCATGGCAACAGTGCCGCGCCGGACTGAGATCTTCGCCGGTACGACGCACTGTGGCCATGCTTGCCCTCGATAAACGAGGCGGGAATGGGCCGCGCGGCGGCCGTTCCCCGCCCCGTCCATTATCGCGAAGGTACGGGGCGGTTGGAGTCGCGGGCCGACTCCCTATAGCCGGCTTCTCCGGAAGTCGCCGGCCAGGAGTCGGCTTATCTTGGAGTCGCCTCTGGGACTCGGCTTATCTTAAAGTCGCCTTTGGGACTCGGCTTATCTTAGAGTCGCCTCTGGGACTCGGCTTATCTTAGAGTCGCTCCTGGGACTCGGCTTATCTTAGAGTCGCCTCTGGGACTCGGCTTATCTTAGAGTCGTCTCTGCGACTCGGCCGCGATGGGCAGTCGGCAGCGTCGTCTTGGGGCTCGAGGGGCGCAGCCTGCCCCGATGTCTTGAAAGGTTCAGGGGCTCGGGTTAGCCTACCTGTGGCCCATTACTCCGACAGTAGTCCCCGAAGCTGGTGAGGCTCCGAGGGTGATATGTCGTGGGGCCTCAACAGTTTCATTCTTCTGGTGGCGGAATCTGGGCCTTGCTCGCCGTCTTCCTTTTGGCCGACTATCTGGAGCGGACTCGCAGAGGGCCGTCTCGCCCCTTTAAAGGGTCCGAAAGTCGCGGCGGGATCCAGGCGGCGTGCCTGATACGCTTCCCCGCAGCTGCCCATTGCGGACCTGTCGCGCGGCGCCACGCGGCAGGGACAGTCTGCCCACCCACGCGCACGACGGGACAGGCCATCAGGCGGGGCCCGCCACTACCGCGCCTCGACACGCGAACGGATCCGTTGCGGCCGTGCGGACGGTTGGGGTTCCCACGTAGTTACTGCACACAGTAACTTCGTGGGGTAAATCATGGTGGGCGTGGGGTCCTGCGCGCAGTTAATCCCACGCCCGCCCCATCGGCTTCTCAGCCCATGAGGCTATAAGTAGGCGGGGGGAGAGGGGCGGCAAAGCACGCGCGCCCATCTTCCCTGCTCCCCCGCTTCCTCTTGCTTCTTCTTCCTCTTGCCGCCGCCGTGCCGAACCACACCGCGTCCGCAGCGATGAGCTCTTTCTCCGCCGCCGCGCCCCCTGCTGTGCGCTCCGGCGTGTGGGACGGCTCCGAGGTGGACGACGACCACATCGAGCTTCTTCGCAAGACGTGCCGTCTCCCCGGTGCAAACCTAGTGCGAGCCCGCGCCGTGCTGGCGAGGGAGATATCACCGGCGCCGGAGGAGGGCGAGCGGGTCATATTCCGCTCGCACCTCATGCGCGGCCTGGGGCTGCTGGCGAGCGACTTCTTCCGCTCCTTCTTGGAGTTCCACGGGCTCCAGCCGCACCACCTCACTCCGAACACGGTGGTGCTGCTGGCCGCCTTCGCCATCCTGTGCGAAGGCTTCCTTGGTGTTCTCCCCACCATCGAGCTATGGGGAGAATTCTTCCAATCCAAGCTCGGCACGCACGTCGCCGGCGTGTCAGCCCAGTGCGACGCCTTCATCGCGATGCGGAGATCGACAGCCGACAATCCGTTTCCCTCCATCCCGCTGATCAAGTCGGTGAAGATGTGGCAGCGGTCCTATTTTTATGCGAAGAACGTCGCCCCCGAAGGCGACTGGGTCAATCTGCCGCACTACGAAGCCGGCGCGCCGGCTGGGAGGCTCCCCAGCTGGTCCCACCGGGTCAAGACGCTGACACCCGCAGGCGCCACCGCCGTTGCGCGACTCCGAGTGCTGACGCAGTCGGAGGGTCTGTCCGGGGCCGACTTGCTGGCCGCCTTCATGGCGCGCCGAGTCCTCCCTCTCCAAGGCCGACCTCATCTGATCAGTTAGATGAGCGACCACCGGGACCCGAGTCGGATGTGCACCAGGGACATGCCCCACGCAGAGGTGGCGAACACGGTGAACCACATCACGAACTGCGAGCTTGCGGTTGATTGGCAGTTCGGCAAAGAGCCGTACTCGCGCGCCAACCCCCCACCTGTGGTAAGTCGTATCTCTTGTTCCTTTGTTTTCTTTTGCAGCCGAATTCGACTTCTGATCTTCTTGGTTTCTTCGAGTCAGAACCCCCTCATGCAGCCTTCGGCCGGCGCCACGGGACCGCCCCGTGAGTTCGTCCCCGACCGAGCGGAGAGCGACGTTGACGACCCCAACTTGGGGGCGGCGGCGTTGGAGACCGACGCCGAAGGAGGAGGAGGAGGAGCGGGAGGCGGCTTCAGGCCCTCGGCCACCTTTGCCGACTGGCCTGATAACGACGCCGAAGGGGAAGTCGCTCCGCGCCATCAGTCAAAAGTCAGCCATCCAGGCGCGAGTTCCTCCACCGGCTTGGACGGTCAAGGCGGCGCGAAGAAGCGCCGGGCCGGGCCGAGTTCGCTCGGCGGCCGGCCGAAGAAGTTCAAGGGGGCGGCCGCTGCGACCAAGCGGGAGGAGGCGCTCACGAAGGCCAACCGCTTCCGCAAGGAAGTGAAGAAGCCGCCACTGGTCTCTGCGTAAGTGTTTCTGCCTTCGTCTTATTTTCCTCTGGTGAATCTTGTCCGAGTCTTTTACACTCCTTCCTCGCTTCAGGGCTTCCCTTACCCTTGAGAGGGTCGCTGCCCCCTCCATCATGGGGTCGGCCGAGACGTCCGCCAACATTCGGTGGATTGACCCCGCCGTCGACCTCCGGGAGGCGATGGAGCAAAACGCGTAGGAGAAGCGTGACGAGGAGGAGTCCGACCGCTTGGAGAAGGCGGAGGCCGAGAAGGCGGCGGCCTCCGCCCAGAAGAAGCTGGAAGAGGCCGAAGCCGCCGTCGCAGCAAGACGGCGAGCTGAGGAGACCGCGCACCGCCAATCGGCGTTGCTCGTCATCCCGCTGAGCTCCGCACCGCCGCCCCCGGAGTTCATGGGGCAGACTGGAGAAGCCGGCGCCGAGAACCCCATCATGGAGAGGGAGAGGGCGAGGCCTCCATGTCGGACACGGCCATGCCGCAACCACCGCCTCCGCCGCCGTCTGGGAGCGCGCATGGTAAACAGCCGGCGGCCCCGCCGGTTCCGTCGACTGAGGACGAGGCCATGGCGAAGTTACTCCTTCAAGTCGCCTCGCCAGCGCGCCGCCGCCTTGAGAAGGCAACTTTGGCGCCACGGCCCTTGGAGACCGATGCCGCCAGCTCGGCCATCCCAGACACCGAGGCGACGAGCGCCGCGCCCGTTGGGTGGGTGCGAGGAGGTAGCACAGGCCCGCTGAACCAGGCGCTTCTGGACGTCCAGGCGAAGCTGCGAGCCGAGGGCGACGCCATCCAGACCCGCACCAAGGCACATCTGGCGTCACGAGCAGCCGTCCGGGTATGCTTTCTTCTTTTTGACTTTGTTTTTTCTTGTTGTTCTCTGTGGGGGCGCGCCAACGCACCCACTGGGTGTAGTCCCCGAGTTTCGGGCCGGCTGCTGAGCAGGCGGCCCGGAACTCCATCTGGTGAGTTCCAAATATTTATCTTTGTCTGAAATATTTATTACAGGAGTATCACAACCTCCGCGTCACTGCCTTCAACCGCAATGTTGAGGAGCTGGGCAGGCAGACTGCCGACTTATCAGAGAGCCGGAGTGAGTCCTTCTTTTTCGCGAGGGCGCGCTGGCGCAGCCGCGGGCTGTAGTCCCCGAGATTCGGGCCGACTGCTGAGCAGTCGGGCCGGATCTTCCCGGTGACCTTCTTTGTTGACGACTTAACGTCTTTTCCCTTTTTGTTCTTCAGGGGCCAATGCCGCTCTTCAGGAGCAGCTGGGCGAGGCCAACACTGCCTTGCGCGCCAAGGGGGAGGAGTGCAACAAGCTCGCCACAGAGCGCGACCTGCTGGCTGCGGAACTGGCGGAGCATAAGGAGCTGCTTAAGAAGGCGCAGGACGAGGCGGAGAAGAGGGAGACTGCTCTCCTGGCCGAGTTCGAAAGCGAGCGCTCCTCCTGGACCGACAAGGAGGCGCTGCTGACCTCCGGCTTTCATGAGATCGAAGACATCGTCAACGGTGAGTTTCTTTACTTTCTTTCTTTGAGCCACTACTATAAGTCAGGCTGACTCCTGATTCTTTGTCTTGCTTCTTTTTTGTTTTGGCAGACTTCTTTCCTGGCCACTCGCAGGCGGTCACTCGAGCCATCGAGGCTGATCGTGAGGCGCGGAGAGAAAATGGCGCATAGATCGCCGCCAACGCCCCCCTGACGATCGACGAGCAGCTTCTGAGCATCGAGGCTCGTCTACGGCCAGCCCATCGGCTGCTGCGCCGGCTTCAACGTGCCAGTGCCCAGGCGATTGCCGCCCTGTGGCCAGACATGCCGGTTCTGCGCACTCCCAGTCGGACTGCTGACTGGCTGGAGGTCGTGGCTGGCCGTCTTGAGGCCTGGAAGGGTTCCTCGGCCCGGGCTGGAGCGCGTCGGGCCTTGGAATTCGTCAAGGCGTGGTATCCGGGGCTGGACCTGGACCGGCTGGCCGCGTTCCGGTCAAAGGCCCAGGCAGAGCTGGTGGCTGTGGAAGGCGCCCTCGTTGAGCGCGCAGTGGCGATTGTCGACTATACAGACACCAGCGTCTTCGTCCCTGAGCGGGCCGCAAACGGCGAGGAGGTGCCGCTGGAGTGGTTCGGGATGAACCCGGACTACGACGAGGTCTCGGCGGAGGTGATCGGCTCCAGCACCGAGGAGGAAGGCGAGGCGGAGGATGGAGGCGAGAAGGAGGCGCCGGAAGACGGAGCGGGCGACCAGCCTCAACTCGATCGTGCCTCCAGCAACGAGCCACGCCCGACCGAGCCGGCCACCGCCGGAGACGATCAAGCCGAGACTGCCCAGCCAGCCGCCCCGGCGCCTGACACCGCCGTCTCTTCCGACCCTCCGAACCCGTCTGCCGCTTCTTAGGCTGCCGTCTTGCCTTTATTTTATCTGCTTTTAATAGTCTTTGAAAAACTTGTTAATTCGCACAATTCCACCCGCGGGGTGTATTTTGAACTTCTGCCTGAAGATTCGGCCAAGGTCCTATGTTATGTAAATATCTATCCGAATTCTATCTTTCCTTGCTTATTGCTCCTTTGGCTTTTTCCTTTGCCGCCTTCCCTTTAGTCGCCGCCTTGCCAGTCGAACGACCGCTCTGCGGACCGCCGCTGGATCAAATGCTTGGCTAATTTGGGGAAGGCAAGTACTTGCCATTTTTGGAGTCTTTTTAACAAGTTGGATAGAAGGCGGCAAGCCGACTACTCAAGAGTCGGCTTTCCGTAGAGAGGCTGGAAGCCGGCTTGAGCTATGTTTATGCTTTGAGTCCTTAGCCATTTTTCATGTAGGCGCCCATTCTTCCTTACTCCTGCCCACCAAACAGTCGCTCTGCAAGCTGCGACTTCTAACAGGAGACGGCTTAGGCACCACACACTACTTGTCCGACTGCGGGAAGCATTTCATAGCGCAAGGCGGCGAGTCCCTGGGCCGACTAGTCGAACCCGGTGCCAAGCGGCATAACAAAGAGTAGCATACTCGAAGGCATAATTCTTATCATACAGATAACAAAAAGGGCAGTCCCCGAGCTCGTCTCGGGGGCCCCGAAGTCTCGGTACTTTAATACAAAGGATAGCGTGGTACATACTGCATCAACTATAAAATCTTCGGAGAAGATTTGCGTTCCATGGCCGTTCCGACTCTTTGCCAGAGTCGTCCCTCTTGCGTGCTCGGGGCTTCTGAGCGTCGATCAGGTAGTAGGAGTCGTTGCCCAGCACTTTGGTGATGATGAAAGGGCCTTCCCAAGGCGCCGACAACTTGTGCTGGCTGGCTGTTCGCTGGATCAGTCGGAGCACAAGGTTGCCCTCTTGGAAAGATCTTGGCCTGACCTTCCTGTTGTAGTATCGGTGCAGGCTCTGCTGGTAGATGCTGGACCGACTGAGTGCCAACAGCCAGCCCTCTTCCAGCAGATCGACACCGTCTTGACGTGCTTCTTCTGCTTCCTCCTCGGTGTACATGGTGACTCGCGGGGAGTCGAACTCTATGTCCGTCGGGATGACGGCTTCAGCACCGTAGACGAGGAAGAAAGGCGTGAAGCCGGTTGACTTGTTTGGAGTTGTGCGCAGACTCCAGAGGACGGCTGGCAGCTCCTCAAGCCAACAGCCGGCCGAACGCTCTAGTGGTTTGACCAGTCGAGGCTTGATGCCAGACAGGATGAGGCCGTTTGCTCGCTCTACCTGGCCGTTTGACTGCGGATGGGCAACGGACGCTAAGTCCAGTCGGATGCCCTGCGTCGCGCAGAAACGGGCCAAGGCGCCTTTGGCAAAATTTGTGCCATTGTCGGTGATGATGCTGTGTGGTATGCTGTACCGAGTCGTGATGTTGGAGATGAAAGTCACTGCAGTTGGACCATTCAACTTCTTGATGGGCTTTACTTCTATCCACTTGGTGAACTTGTCCATCGTGACAAGTAGATGAGTTAGGCCGCCTCGTGCTGTCTTGAATGGTCCCACCATGTCCAGGCCCCAAACCGCACAGGGCTAGGCGATGGGGATGGTCTTGAGTGCGGAAGCCGGCTGATGCGGCTTGGAGCGGAACTTCTGGCACCCCTTGCATTTTTGGACTAATTCCTTGGCCTCTTCTAGGGCGGTTGGCCAGAAGAAGCCGTGTCGAAAGGCTTTGGCGACGAGTGCTCTTGAAGCCGCATGGTGGCCGCACTCGCCTTGATGGATGTCTTTGAGAATTTCTTGGCCTCGCTCTGGCTCGACGCAGCGCTGGTAGACACCAGTGACGCTGCGCCTGACCAGCTCTCTATTGACTATAGTGTTGGCTGCCGCTCGGCGTTGCACTTGCCGAGCCAAGATTTCATCGGTTGGCAACTCTTTGCTCACTAGGAACTTGAGGATGGGCTGGGCCCATGAGGGTACTGCTATTTCTTCAATTGCCACCACTAGAACTTGGACGAGGGTGGCTGGGCTGGGAGGCGGCGGGCTGGAGTCCGCGGCCGCTTGTTGAATCGCTGAAGTCCCCGGGCCGACTATCGCAGTCCCCGGGCCGAGCTCTGGAGTCTTCGGGCTGGTCGCCGCAGTCCCCGGGCCGGGTTCTGAAGTCCCCGGGCTGGCTTTGACTGCGGTGTTCTTGGAGCCCTGCGTAAGAATTCTCGTGCCGTCTGCTGGTGCTCTTGAGTCGGATCCAACTTCTTCGGGGGGAGACGGCACAAAGATAGAGTCTGATTCTGGTGAAGGCTTGATAGACGGCTTGAGGAGGCGCTGAAGGGCGACGCCGGATGGTATCGCTTGGCGGGTGGAGCCGACTCGTGCCAGGGCGTCTGCTTGGTCGTTGTCATTTCTTGGCACATGGAGGAACTCGCACCCCTTGAAATATCCGCTGAGTTGCTGCACCAGGAAGAGGTAGCTCGCCATGTTTGCATCTTTGGCGTCCCAGTCGCCAGATGACTGCTGGACCACCAAGTCGGAGTCGCCATAGCACAGGATCCGGCGGATGCCGAGTTCTTTGGCAAGCCGGAGCCTGTGAATGAGCACCTCGTATTTGGTGACGTTGTTGGAGGCGGCGAAATGGATCTGCAGTGCGTACTTGAGCTTGTCACCTTTAGGGGAAGTGAGGACAACGCCGGCTCCCAAGCCGGTGTGCATCTTGGAGCCGTCGAAATGCATCCGCCAATGGGTGGAGTCGGGCGCTGGTGGCAGGTACTGGGTCTCGGCCCAGTCGACGAGGAAGTCGGCCAGTGCTTGCGACTTGATGGCGGTGCGGGGCTGGTAGTAAATGGTGTAGGGGGCCAACTCTATGGCCCATTTGGCCACTCAGCCCGAAGCGTCTCGGCTTCCAATGATCTCGGCCAGTGGAGCTTTGCAGACCACAGTGATTGGATGCTCTTGAAAGTAAGGCTTCAACTTCTTGGCGGCAAAGTGCACGCCGTAGCACATCTTCTAGTAGTGGGGGTAGTTCTGCTTGGAGGTCGACAGTACTTCGCTCAAGTAATATACCGGTCTCTGGACAGGTAGCGCCTTGCCTTCCTCCTTGCGCTCCACTATAATGACTGTGCTGACTACCCGGCTGGTGGCAGCAATGTACAGGAGCATGGGCTCTTTAGGAGTCGGAGCCGCCAGCACAGGGGGAGTAGTCAACATCTTCTTCAACTGGAGAAATGCTTCGCCCGCCTTGTGGGTCCACTCAAAAAAGGTGGTCTTCTTCATCAGCTGGTATAAGGGGAGAGCTTTCTCGCCCAGCCGACTGATGAATCGGCTGATGGACGCCAAGTAGCCGGTGAACTTTTGCACATCTAGCAGTCGGCTGGGTACCTCCATCCTCTCGATGGCCTTGATCTTCAGAGGGTTACACTCTATGCCGCGTTCAGAGACTAGGAAGCCAAGGAGTTGGCCGGCTGGTACTCCGAAGACGCACTTCTCAGGGTTAAGCTTGATCTGGGATCGGTGCAGGTTCTCAAAGGTTTCCTTGAGGTCTTCCAGCAGTGTTCCACGTTTTTCCGTCTTCACTACCACATCGTCTACGTAGACGTGGGCGTTTCTGCCGAGTTTCTTGAGGAGGCACTTCTGCATGCAACGCTGAAAGGTGGCGCCAGCATTCCTCAAGCCGAACGTCATGGTTAGGTAGCAGAAGCCTCCAAACGGCATGATGAAGGCAGTCTTCAGTCTGTCTGCCGGGTTTAGCTTGATCTGGTGATATCCTGAATATGCATCTAAGAAGCTCAACAGCTCGCATCCGGCTGTGGAGTCTATCACCTGATCAATTCTCGACAGAGCAAACGGGTCCTTGGGGCAAGCTTTGTTGAGGCTTGTGTAGTCAATACACATCCGCCACTACTTGTTCTTCTTCAACACCAGGACCGGGTTTGCTAACCATTCTGGAAAAAACACCTCCATAATGAAGCCGGCTTCCAGGAGCCGGGCTATCTCCTCTCCAACAACTCTTCTCTTCTCTTCTGACAGGCGGCGCAAGGGCTGCCTGACGGGCTTCACATCAGGTCGGACATGTAACTTGTGCTCGGCGAATTCTGTCGGTACACCTGGCATGTCTTTAGGGGACCATGCGAAGATGTCTCGATTCTCACGGAGGAAATCGACGAGCTCGTCTTCCTATTTGCTATCAAGGTTTGCATCTATGATAGCGTACCTCTCTGGGTGCTCCGGGTCCAAGGGTATCTTCTTCGTTTCTTTGGCCGGCTTGAACGAACCCTCAGCTTCTGACTCCTTGGGGTCGGGCGACATTTCTGGCTGCTTGCCGGCCATCGCCACGACCCGATCAAGAAGCCGCTTCTCAGCTGCAATCACCAGGGACTCGGCCAGCCGACTGCTCTCAGCCGCGCAGGCGGACGACTTTCTGTAGTCGCTGGCTACGGTCAGGATCCCCTTGGAACTCGGCATCTTCATCTTGAGGTAGGCGTAGTGGGGGACCGCCATGAACTTGGCCAAAGCAGGTCGGCCAAGCAACGCATGGTACGGGCTTTCGAGGTCCACCACTTCAAACCAAACTGGCTCTTGGCGGAAATGCTCTTTGTCTCCAAAGAGGACGTCTATCAGGATCTTCCTGATTGGTGAGCAGGAAAGGCCAGGTACAATGCCGTGGAACACTGTCCGACTGTTCTGAAGCTGTCTTTGCTTGATTCCTAACTTCTCCATGGTATCCTTGTACAGGATATTGATGCTACAGCCTCTGTCTATCAGCACTCGTGAGAAGCGAGCGGCTCGCCTATATGTGGCCAAGGTGGCACTCAAAACCAGGGCATAGGAGACTGGATTCGGCATCACCTCTGGGTGATCAGCTCTGCTCCAACTGATAGGCTTCTCGGACCAATGCATAAACTCTGGAGTATCTGATGCTACTGCATTTACTTCTTGCTGCTGCAGCCGCCTGCTGCGTCGGTCCTCAGCCACACTGGTGAACACCACATAGGCTCTGTGCTCTTCTGGGTACTCATCTCGTACTGCGCCGACTGGCCTGGCAGCCGGCTGCTGGGGTGGCGATGGAGGCGGCGGCCCAGCAGGCGGGGGAGGAAGGAGGCCGTCTCCCTTGGCGATTCTGGTGAGCTAGTAGCACTTTCGGGTGGTATGGTTTGACGGCTTCGCGCCGCTGTGGAACTTGCAGGGACCATCTAGAGTCTGCTCGTAAGAGAAGGCCGGCAACCAGTTGGACTTGCCGCCTTTCTGTCGCTTGGTCGGAGGCTGCCCCTCCGGCTGCTGGTCTTCGACTGTCGCAACCTGCCGACTGCTGGAAGCCGGCTGTGGGGCCTTGCGCTTGTTATCGTTCTGTTGTTGTCGCCGACTGGCGTCTCCAGCCGGAGTTCTGGGAGCCTGAGGGGCCGCTTTGCCAGTCACACTAACTTGAATCTCCGTCTTCATGGAGGAGTCGGCCGTGGCATACTTGTCTGCTATGATCAGCAGCTCGTCGAGGGTTTCCGGCTCGTCGCAGAGGAGCCTGTGCTTGAGGAGGGTGCCTTCTCTGCACCCGGCAGTGAAGTACTCGATAGGCTGCACCTCGTGCACGCCCTCGCAGGAGTTTCGAAGCTTGACCCAGTGCGTGAGGTAGTCGCGAGTTGACTCGTCGGGGCCTTGCACGCACAAGGAAAGCTGGCGAGGCTTGGGGGGTCGCTTGTACATGCTTGTGAAGTTGCGGACGAAGGCCTCGGTGAAGTCGACCCAGCTGTTGATGCTGCGGGGCTTCAGGCTGTTCAACCATGTCCGGGCCGTGCCCTGGAGCATGAGTGGAACATACTTCATGGCAACACGCTTGTTGCCGTTCGCTATGTTGACGGCTGTGGAGTAGTCAACTAGCCAGTCTTCCGGCTTCACGGAGCCGGTATACTTGGGCGTGTCTCGGGGGAGCGTGAACCCTTTGGGAAAGGGCTCATCTCGGATGCGAGGTCCGAAGCAGGGCGGACCCAACTCGTCTTCTTCTTCCAGCGCCAGGGATCGGTGGAGTCGGTCGATCTGGTGGCGAGCGTCATTCTCTCCGACTCCCTCTCGGCAGCCAAGGTGGCCACCGAGAGTCGGATGCTCAACGGGTGGTGGGGAGACTCGCCTTTCTCTTCGCGGTGGGGGAGGCAGATAGTCGCCCTGCCGTTCCACTGCTCTTGGGCAGCCGTCTTGGTCGCGCTCGATGGTGATGCGAGTCCGACTGCGGCTGACAGCCGACTCTTTGTCTTTTCTTCCGCGGACTCCGCCAGTCGGTGTCTGAGACGTCGCGCCTTGATCTTGGCGGGGAGGCAGGTCGTCGTTTGGTTGCTGCGGCGCCTCCGTGCGGCCGCCGGCTGCATTCTGCGCGACAGCTGCGTCGAGGAGCTGCTGGACTCGCTCCGTCATCAGGTGGCGCTCTTCACCTTCGAAGTTTTTTAGCTCATCCGTCGCCGCCTGGGCGGCGCGGATGTTCTCCACAGGCGTGGTGTACACGGGGCGATTGGCCCCGAAAAGGTTGGCGATTGCCACGCCGCGCTGCTGGACCGCACCTAGGCAGCTAGGCCCAGTCGGCGCCGGCGAACTGCCCACAGCGCGGTCCATCTCACGCTGGTAGGCTTCTGACAAGTGTCTCATGCTTGCCAGCTTCTTCGCGCCTTCGACGATCTGAAGGCGGCGTGCCTCCAGCGTCTCAGCGTCTGCGTCTTCTGGAATAGGCGCGGTCAGGTCTCGTAGAGCCGCGTCGAGTGGGTCATGAGCTCCCTCACCGGAACGCTCACCATGACTGATGACGAGCACCTCCGTGACGACGCTTCCGCTGCTCTCCTCATAAGGGAGCGGCTCGTCGTAGACCACCACGTTGGTGGGGAACGCGTCGAGCGATGCAGCGTCGGAGTCGACTAGCATCGGGTCGGTGGAGCCTACAGACTCCAAGTCCACGGCAGGCTCGCCGATGACGTGGAGTTGGTCGAGGAGGCCCGCGAGGAGGCTCTCGGGGCCGCCCGTGCCTCCATCGGATGCAGGCTCGTCGGAGAGGTGAACCTCGCCGACAAGTTCAGCGAGGCAGCTGGCTGCGTAGGCGGCCTCAGCGCCGCACAGCGCGTCGACGCAGACTCTGTCTGGCGTGCCTGACTGGCTACGCTCGCCAGGGAGGAAAAGGGTTCCCGTCCAGAACAGGTCTTCGGACGACGGTGCACCTCGCCCCACTGTGGGCGCCAAATGTCGGGGGTTGGGTGCGACATATGCCAAAGGATGGCTTATCATGGTGGGGGTGAGTAGAACGTCGCCGGTGCCTGGAAACGGGATGAGGTGAAGACATGCACGCCGGCGGATCTTACCCAGCTTCAGGGCTCTCCGAGGAGATAACACCCCTACTGCTGCTCTACAGGGTCTCAGCATGATCACTAAGGCAAAGTGAGTACAAGGTTGCTCCTTGAGCTGTTTCTGGAGGTAGGAGAAAGCAAGGCTAGCTCCCCCGTTCATATATGATCTGGTCTAGTGCTAATGGATTCGAACCCTTTGCATGGGTGCCCTAGGGGGTTTATATAGGCCTACCCCAAGGGGTACAACGGTAAATCCGGCTGGGCGCGGGTCCCAGCCGTCAGTCTCTCAGGCCGCCGTCTTCTCCGCCGACTGCTAGGGCCTGCCGACTGGTGGGCCCCGCCGACTTGCCTGGTACGAGGCCGACAACCCTTGTCCGTCGCGGGCGGGTCTTGCCGGCTGCGGATTACTGTAATCGTGCATCTAATGACGCTGGCTTGGTCATGGGGTCATGGCAACAGTGCCGCCGCCTGACGGGCGATCACTGTTGCCATTCCCTGTCGTGTCTGGTTAATGGCGCGTGGGGCCCGTAGGAGGGGCCAGCTGACTCCTGGTGGCCAACTCGCAACGGGTCCGTCTTGTGGTGCTCTCGCCGTCTTCTGCACTCCCACCGACCGGCGGGACCTGCCGTCTCTGGGTCGTACAGACAGGCCGTCGTGGGCACAGGGCTCCGCCCCCAGGGGCTGATGTCAGGGCTGGCATGGCAACAGTGCCGCGCCGGACGGAGATCTTCGCCGGTACGGCGCACTGTGGCCATGCTTGCCCTCGATAAACGGGGCGGGAATGGGCCGCGCGGCGGCCGTTCCCCGTCCCGTCCATTATCGCGAAGGTACGGTGCGGTTGGAGTCGCGGGCCGACTCCCTATAGCCGGCTTCTCCGGAAGTCGCCGACCAGGAGTCGGCTTATCTTGGAGTCACCTCTGGGACTCGGCTTATCTTGGAGTCGCCTCTGGGACTCGGCTTATCTTAGAGTCGCTTCTGGGACTCGGCTTATCTTAGAGTCGCCTCTGGGACTCGGCTTATCTTAGAGTCGCCCCTGGGACTCGGCTTATCTTAGAGTCGCCTCTGGGACTCGGCTTATCTTAGAGTCGTCTCTGGGACTCGGCCGAGATGGGCAGTCGGCAGCGTCGTCTTGGGGCTCGAGGGGCGCAGCCTGCCCTGATGTCTTGAAAGGTTCAGGGGCTTGGGTTAGCCTACCCGTGGCCCATTACTCCGACAGATTACATCTTCGTCTCCATCACTTTCAATTGTCTCTAGCCCTACCTTTATTATGGTTATTATTTGCTTTCTTGTTTGCCATGTGTAGCTTGATGGCTTGTTGTAATGTATCATACAAGGTGTATCACCTACTTTTATTTCTAGAAAGTTTACAATTCCCCACTCACCTCTAAAATTAACTAAGAAACTTTTAATTTAGTAGTCACTTATTCACTCCCTATCTAGTCGACACTTAGTGCATCTTTGGTCCTTTAGATTAGTGTCACTTGGAGGTGCTTGATTGATAGTGATGCCATGATGACCCACAAGTATAGGAGATAAATGTAGTCCTTTCGATAAGTAAGAGTGTCGAACCCAACGAGGAGTAGAAGGAAATGGCTAGTGGTTTTCAGCAAGGTATTTTCTGCAAGCACTGAAATTATCGGTAACAAGTAGTTTGATAGCAAGATAATTTGTAATGAGCAATTAGTAACTGTAACAAAGGTGCATCAAGATAGCGCAATCCTTTTTGTAGCAAAGGACAGGCCGGAACGGTCTCTTATAATAAGCAAAGCGTTCTTGAGGACACACATGAATTCCATCTAGTCATTTTCAACATGTTTGTTTGATTCACATTTGCTACTTTAATAATTTGATATGTGGGTGGACCGGTGCTTGGGTGTTGTTCTTACTTGAACAAGCCCCCCACTTATGATTACCCCCTCTCACAAGCATCCACAACTACGAAATAAGAATTAAGATAAATCTAACCATAGCATGGAACATGTGGATCCAAATCAGCCCCTTACGGAATAGCGCATAAACTAGGGTTTAAGATTCTGTCACTCTAGCAACCCATCATCTCATTACTACTCCACAATGCCCTCCCTTAGGCCCAAAGATGGTGAAGTGTCATGTAGTCGGCGTTCACATGACACCGCTAAAGGAAGCAACAACATATATATCATCAAAATATTGAACGAATACCAAATTCATATGATTAGTTACGAAAAGACTTCTCCCGTGTCCTCAAGAACAAAAGTAACTAATCACAAATCATATTCATGTTAAAGATCAAAGGGGTATTGAATGTCATTAAGGATCTGAACATATAATCTTCCACCAAATAAACCAACTAGCATCAACTACAACATGTAATCAACACTACTAGCAACCCACAAGTACCAATATGAGGTTTTGATACGAAGATTGAATACAAGAGATGAACTAGCGTCTGAGATGAGATGGTGTTGGTGAAGATATTGATGAAGATTGGTCCTCACACGATGAGAGGGTTGTGGGTGATGACGATGGCTTTGATTTCCCCCTCTCGGAGGGAATTGCTCCACCGAAGAGCAAAAGTGCTCCTGCCCAAAAACCGCCTCGAGACGGTGGCGCTCCATCCCGATAGTCCTGTCCTTATTTTTTTTCTAGGGCAAATGGGTTTATATACCAGAAGATGGGCGCCGGAGGCTTGCCAAGGGCCGACAAGCCACCAGGGCACGCCAGGGGGTGGGTGCGCCCTGGTGCCTCGTGGGCACCTGGGTGCCCCCTTTGGTATTTCTTTCTTCCAGTATTTTATATTTATTCCAAAATAATTCTCCGTGAAATTTCAGCTCATTTGGAGATATGCATAATAATTATCTATGACATAGCATTTTCAGGTCCAGAATTACAACTGCCGTCAATCTCCCTCTTCATGTAAATCTTGCAAATTAAGAGAGAAAAGGCATTTGCATGGTACTACAAAGTATTATATTGGTCAAAAACATTATAAATAACAGTAGGAGAACATGATGCAAAATGGACGTATCAACTCCCCCAATCTTAGACCTCGGTTGTCGTCAAGCGAAAGCCGACATCGATAATCATAACCACATGTTTAGAGAGAGAGAGAGGTATCGAGAAAAACAAAATACAGACATAGTAGCATCATGATCATTATTATAGTAGCAATGTACATTATCATAAAACTTCTCATAGACAAGTACCGATTCATCACAACAACAAAGTATATGGCATAAACTTTCTTGAGAACTAACAAACTATATCTCAGTCAACAAGGCAATTGCAATTCATCATCTTTTCAGGAAGGGTCTCATGTAGGAGCTTTTGTTTAGCAAGTACACATACTCAACTATCATTTAGTCTTCTATGATAACTGACACTCACGACATATACATGGAGCAAAAGTTTCAGCCAGACACATAGAAAGATAGGGGCTTATAATTTCGCCTCCCAACTCATTTACCTCAAGGGTATAGTCAAGAATAATAACTCATGATCACTCATATCCAATTGGATATACATGTCTAGATCTTTCCCCACCACATGATGCTTGCAAAACAGAAAAATAAAAAGGAATAGGGGAGAACACTGTTGACTCTTGCATGAAAAGTAAATACATAAAAATAAATAAAAGATAGGCCCTTCGCAAAGGGGAGCAGAGGTTGTCATGCGCCTTTTGTTTTTGGATGTGCAAGCTCTTAATGCAAAGGAATGCCACTTTATATTGCCCCTTGTGATAGCAACCTTTATTATGCCGTCTGTCGCTTTTATTTCTTTACCATTACAAGATCGTACAAAGCTTATATTCCCTTACAATAAAAGATCATACATATTTAGAAGCAATTTTTATTGACTTATGCACTGATGACAACTTACTTGAAGGATCTTATTCAATCCATAGGTAGGTGTAGTGGACTCCGATGAGATGAAATTGGGTTTAAGGGTGTTTGGATGCACAAGTAGTATCTCTACTTGGTGCGGATTTTTGGCTAGCAAAGATATTGAGCAAGCACCACATGCTGGAGGATCTATAACAATATAACTTCTATGTGAATATATGCAAACAGAACTCATTATGTTGTCTTCCTTGTCCAACGTCAACAACCTAGAATACTTAATGGGGGTTCATGATGCAGCTTGAAACTGCGTTTGTATTTCCACAAAGAGGAAGGGATGATGCAGTATAGCTACCGTAAGTATTTCCCTCAGTTATGATACCAAGGTATAAATCCAGTAGGATGCTAGGACAAGCTATGTAAACAATACCTACACACAAAGAACAAATACTTGCAACCCGACGCGTAAGAGGGGTTGTCTATCCCTCCTCGAGCAAAAGATAGATCGGTTTGTATGATAATGGATAAATAGATCTGAGTAAAACATGAACTAAAATAAATAAAGAAAGAGTGCATCAAGGTATTTTTGGTTTTTTGGAATAATAGATCTGAAAACAAAAGCGAATAGCAATAGATTGGAAAGCAATATGATGAAAGATAGACCCCGGGGGCTGTAGTTTTATTAGTGGCTTCTCTCAAGGAAATAACATACGATGGGTAGACAAATTACTGTTGGGCAATTGATAGAAGATCGAATAATTATAACGATATCCAAGTAATGATCATTATATAGGAATCACGTCCAAGATTAGCAGACCGAAACGATTCTGTATCTACTACTATTACTCCACACATCGACTGCTACCCAGCATGCATCTAGTGTATTAAGTTCATGAAGAAACAGAGTAATGCAATAAGAACGATGACATGATGTAGACAAGATCTATTCATGTAGGAATAGACCCCATCTTGTATCCTTAATAGCAACGATACATGCATGCCTCGTTGCCCCTTCTATCATTGGGAGAGGACACCGCAAGATCGAACCCATCACAAAGCACCTCTTCCCATGGCAAGAAAAATCGATCTAGTTGGCCTAACTAAACCAAAGATTCAAAGAAGAAATACGAGGCTATAAGTAATCATGCATAAAGAGATCAAAGGAAACTCAAATAACTTTCATGGATATAGATCTAATCATAAACTCAAACTTCATCGGATCCCAACAAACACACCGCAAAAAGTCATTACATCAAATAGATCTCCAAGAGACCATTGTATTGAGAATCAAGAGAGAGAGAGAGAGAGAGAGAGAGAGAGAGAGAGAGAAAGCCATCTAGCTACTTCCTATGGACCCATAGGTCTATGGTGGACTACTCATGCATCCTCATAGAGGCACCAATGAGGATGATGAACCCCTCTGTGATGGTGTAGATTGGATCTCGTGGTTCTAGAACTTGCGGCGGTTGGAATTGTGTTTCGTCTGCTCCCCTAGGGTTTCTAGAATATTTGGAAATTTATAGGGTGAAGAGGCGGTGCAGGAGACCTCCGTGGGGCCCACAACCCCCCTGGTGCTTTCTTGGCCCCCAAGGTGTCTTCTGGTTCAAAAAATCCTCCAAAAAGTTCTGTGGTATTTGGACTTCGTTTGGTACTCATATTCCGCGAAGTAAAAACAAGCAAAAAACAGCAACTGGCACTGGGCACTATGTCAATAGGTTAGTCCCAAAAAATGATATAGAGTTGCTATAAAAATGATTGTGAAACATCCAAGAATGATAATATAACAACATGGAACAATAAAAAATTATAGATACATTGGAGACGTATCAGCATCCCCAAGCTTAATTCCTGCTCCTCCTCGAGTAGGTAAATGATAAAAACAGAATTTTTGATGTGGAATGCTGCCTAACATGTTCATCACATATTCTTTTTCTTTTGTAGCATGGACATTTGGACTTTTAAATGGTTCAAAGTAATAGTCTATAATTGACATGAAGACTTCAATACTCAAGCATATCAACAAGCAACCATGTCTTCCAAAATATCAACACGAAAGAAAGCTATCCGTAGCCCATCATGCTCAATCATTGATCCATTCATGAAGCACACTCGAATATTAGCTAAATCCAATGCTCAAGTACAATCATGGTGCCCCTTAGTTGGTGCTTTACAAGACAAGATGGAGACTCAAAATAAAAATAAAAGTTGCATAAAGTAAATAGATAGGCCCTTCGCAGAGGGAAGTAGGGATTTGTAGAGGTGCCAGAGCTCAAAGCAAAAAAAAAGAGATAAAAACATTTTGAGAGGCATGCTTTTCCTGTCAACAAAAATGACCGAGTAGTTCCTATTTTCCATGCTAGATATATCATAGGCGGTTCCCAAACAGAAAATAAAGTTTATTCCTTTTCCACCATTGTTTCACACTCCACGACTAGACGTATCCATGGGTACCGTCCATACCAACACTTTCCAAGGAATTTGATGACATAAAGTAATTTTATTTTTCATTTCGGGACTTGGCATCCCTATTACTGCCGTACTCTCGTGCAATGACAAGTGAATAAACACTCATCTTGAGAATAACACATCTATCATGGAAACTATTGGCCACCCCATGCCGCTTCATGAGAGGTACGGGCACACAAAAAGGAAATTATTTTGAAAATTAGAGTTGGCACATACAAATTTGCTTAGAACGAGACATAAATACCGCATATAGGTATGTATGGTGGACTCATATGGCAAAACTAGGTTTAAGGATTTTGGATGCACAAGTAGTATTTCTACTTAGTGCAAGTGGAGGCTAGCAAAAAGATTGAGAAGCAACCAACCAAGAAACGAAAAATCTCATAAACAAGCATTAAGCATAACTAACAACGAATAATGCACCACAAGTAGGATGTGATTTCATTGCATAACTATGGACTTTCGTGCTTGCATAGGGAATCACAAACCTAAACACCAATATTCTTACTAAAGCATAATTACTCACCAACATGACTCTCATATTACTATCATCATATCTCAAAACTATTACAATGAATCAAGTTTATTTTGTCCAATGATCTTCATGAAAGTTTTTATTATATCCCTCTTGAATATCTATCAATTTGGGAGTAGTTTCATATATTGCCATTGCTTTTGAGAAGCTCAAATAAATTTAGGGACAATTGCATTTTTACCCCTAGTTGGTTCCTACCCACGGGTTTTGCCCTTACTTTTCGAGCTTGCTCGGTTTTGCCCTTACCTTTTCCATCGAGGTCCCTCGAGTGCCCTTTGACCGTTTGACCAAAACTTTGAAAATTCATAACTAATTCATACGAACTCAGAAAAATGCAAATAAGATATCAAAATGTTCAGATAAATATTACCTTTATGTGCATATCATTTACATTCAGGACAAAAGCATCATTTAAACTACCCGAGGTAATTAATGTTATTAACATTTTAAAAAATAAATAGGTATAAACAATTTTTTTTCATGAATAAAAAATACATGCAAATGTAGGTGATGTTTTCTGAACATCCCGGTAACTTATTTCAATTTTTCTGAGTTTGTATCAACTTGTTATGAATGTTCTATGACTTTGAACATTATTTGGAAACTTCATAACAAGTTGACACGAACTCAAGAAAATGCAAATAAGGTATTAGGATGATCAGAAAATATCACCTACATTTGCATATAATTTTTATTCATGAAAAAATATATTGTTTATACCTATTTATTTTTTATAATGCTAATAATATTAATTACCTCGGGTAGTTTAAATGATGCTTTTGCCCTGAATGCAAATGATATGCCCATAAAGGTAATGTTTATCTGAACATTTTGATATCTTATTTGCATTTTTCTGAGTTCATATGAATTAGTTATGAATTTTCAAAGTTTTGGTCAAACGGTCAAAGGGCATTCGAGGGACCTCGATGGAAAAAGTAAGGGCAAAACTGAGCAAGCTCGAAAAGTAAGGGCATAACCCGTGGGTAGGAACCAACTAAGGGTAAAAATGCAATTGTCCCATAAATTTAAGTGAAGAACATGAGTATAAAGATTTTCATCTCTCAAAATAATATAAGTGAAGCATGAGAGAATTTCTTCAAAATTACTAACTCTTAAATAAATCTAAGTGAAGCATGAGAGTATTTCTTTAAAGCTATTAAAGCACACCATGCTCAAAAAGATATAAGTGAAGCACTAGAGCAATTCCATAGCTCAGAAAAATTTAAGTGAAGCATAATGAGCAATTCTAACAAATCATAGCATAACTTTGGCTCTCAAATAGGTGTGTCCAGCAAGGATACTTGTGACAAACTAAAAGGAAAAACAAGAAAAGACTCATACAAGACGCTCCAAGCAAAACTCATGATATGTGACAAATAAAAATATAGGTCCAAGTAAAATTACTGATGGTTGTTAGAAGAAAGAGGGGATGCCTTCCGGGGCATCCCCAAGCTTAGTTGCTTGGTTCTCTTTGGATATTAACTTGGGGTGCCGTGGGCATCCCCAAGCTTAGGCTCTTCTACTCCTTATTCCTTCATCCATCGTGATCTCACCCAAAACTTGAAAACTTCAATCACACAAAACTTAACAAAACCTTCATGAGATCCGTTAGTATAATAAAGCAAATCACCACTCTAAGTACTGTTGCAAACCCATTCATATTTTATTATTGCATTATACCTACTGTATTCCACCTTTACCATGGCTTATACCCCCCGATACAATCCATAGATTCATCAAAATATGCACACAATGCAACAAAAAACAGAATCTGTCAAAAACAGAATAGTCTGTAGTAATCTCGACTTCAATCATACTTCTATAACTCCCAAAATTCTGAAAATTAGGACAACGTAGGAAATTTGCATATAAATCTTGTTTAAAAAATTCAGAATTTTTTGTCGCTTCTGTGATTTTCTAAAATTCTGTTACTGGACGCAAAAGTTTCTGTTTTTCAACAAGATCAAATCAACTATCACCAAACATGATCCCAAAAGCTTTACTTGGCACAAAAACTAATTAAAACATAAAAACACAATCATAACAATAGCATAATTGTGCAAACACTCAAGAACAGAAAGAAAAAACAAAAATAAATTTTGTTCATTGGGTTGCCTTCCAACAAGTGCTATTGTAGCTAGGCATAATGCATTGATTCAAGTATTGTCATCTTTAGTTTCCAATTCCTCAATCACACAACTATTCAAAGATTTGGCATTCAAATTTTCAACAATAATACTTTTAGGAATAAGATTAAATAATTCATTATTGTAGGTAGGGTCGTTTACCACTTCAACAAATTTGGATAAATGCTAATAATTTTAAGATCTTGCTTGTGGCTACTAGTAGTGGCACCCTTGTTCTTAGTGATCTGAGTAGTCTTGCAAATTCTTACGGGAGTTTTCTAAATAGTTTTAACAGAAGAAAAGGCGGAGCTTAAATTACTAAAAATTTCTTCCAACTTATTGGTCCAAGAGGGACTTTCTCCTATTCTTTCATTAATTAAGGTTTCCTTTTCCCTTAGTAATTGAAAAGCATCTCCCGCTTTTAATCCAAATTTATTAGCAAGGTTATACATCTATTTATCAAAATTTTCAATTTGTTCTTCAGTAATCACCTTATTTTCGATAGCATCTAATCTTCGCATAACATGCTCAAGCGTTAAATTTGTTTCATTAACAATGATAGGTGGTGCACCCACTAGATCTCCCATAGCATTAAAAGCATCCAAAGGTGGACACATCAAGAAATTTCCACCGGTAATCGTATCAAGAACGAATCTATAATGATGACCCACAAATATAGGGGATCAATCGTAATCCTTTCGATAAGTGAGAGTGTCGAACCCAACAAGGAGCAGAAGGAAATGTTAAGTGGTTTTCAGCAAGGTATTTTCTGCAAGCACTGAAATATTTGGTAACAAGTAGTTTGATAGCAAGATAATTTGTACCGAGCAAGTAACGGTAACAGTAAATAAAGTGCAGCAAGGTAGCCCATTCCTTTTTTGGCAAAGGACAGGCCAAAACGGTCTCTTATAATAAGCAAAGCGTTCTTGAGGGTACACGGGAATTTCACCATGCCACTTTCATCATGTTGGTTTGTTCGTGTTCGCTACTTTGATAATTTGATATGTGGGTGGACCGGTGCTTAGGTGATGTTCTTACTTGAACAAACCTCCTACTTATGATTAACCCCCTCGCAAGCATCCGCAACTATGAGAAAAGTATTAAAATAAAATCTAACCATAGCATTAAGCTTGTAGATCCAAATCGTTCCTTTACGAAGTAGTGCATAAACTAGGGTTTAAGCTTTTGTCCCTCTAGCGACCCATCATCTAATAACTACTCCACAATGCATTCCCTTACGCCCAAATATGGTGAAGTGTCATGTAGTCGACGTTCACACGACACCACTAAGGGAATCACAACATGCATATCATCAAAATATCGAACACATATCAAGTTCACATGATTACTTGCAACATGACTTCTCCTGTGACCTCAAGAACAAAAGTAACTACTCACAAATTATAATTATGCTCAAGATCAGGGGGGTATTAAATAGCATAATGGATCTGAACATATAATATTTCACCAAATAAACCATATAGTAATCCACTACAAGATGTAATCAACACTACTAGTCACCCACAAGTACCAATCTGAGGTTCTGGTACAAAGATTGAACACACAAGATGAACTAGGGTTTGAGAGGAGATGATGCTGTTGAAGATGTTGATGGAGATTGCCCTCCCAAAGATGAGAGGGTTGTTGGTGTTGACGATGACGATGATTTCCCCGTTCGGGAGGGAACTTCCCCCGGTGGAATCACTCCGCCGGAGGGCAAAAGTGCTCCTGTCCAACACTACTGCAGAATGCTGCTAACGCGACACTATGATCAGAGACCCTTCAACGAAACTGATGCATTAATC
Organism: Triticum aestivum; assembly: GCF_018294505.1. Classification (NCBI taxonomy): domain Eukaryota; kingdom Viridiplantae; phylum Streptophyta; class Magnoliopsida; order Poales; family Poaceae; genus Triticum; species Triticum aestivum. Next base: position 264,042,548 of record NC_057798.1, on the reverse strand, counting down.
GCAAACACTGATATAAAAAATCATCAAAAAAGATGCAAAATGCTTGCGATGGTGGATACATCAAACATGGTTCAGAATTTAGTTGCGTGTGCGTTGCTGGGCATACTGTCCAGTTCAATGAACTATTTGTGATGAGGCAAAACAAAAGGAACGGGTAGACAGATGGAGGTGTGTGCGATATACGACATACAGTTCACTTGGACAAAGTGTTTGTGATGAGGTGGAACAACAGAAACGGGCAGCCAGCTGAAGGTGTGTGTGATACACGACATATGGTTCACTTGGATGAACTGTTTGTGATTAGGCAACACAAAAGAAATGGTCAGCCAGATCAAGGTGTCTGTGATATACGACATACGGTTCTCTCGGATGAACTGTTTTCGATTAGGCAACACAACAAAAATGGTTCAGCCAGATGAAAGTGTGTGCAATGGAGGGCATACACTTCATTCCGATAAATTGTTTGTGTTGAGCCAAGAGAACCGAAACGTTTCACATAAACAGGATGTGTGTGATACGCGACAAACATCCAATAACATAGGTGGCTAGCACATAACATTTCCACACACTAAACTAAACTATTACATTTATAATTAACTAAGATAAACGATCATCTGATCATCATCTACTTCTTGTGATGCTTGCCGCCACTTCTCTACTAGGATAAACGGAACAATATTATTTAATGTGAATAGTGTGCTCTGTTGGGCACACAAGTATATGGATCATAGCCTTGGGCAAGCAATGTGCCCACACATGTCGTGCTAGCTCGATGTTCATTCTATGCTAAAGTTTCCATTAATTGATGGCGTTTTATGAACACACCACCATTTCCGCCATTTCCTCACCGGTTTCCCGGCGCCACCCAACGATATTGCGCATAAACCTAGGCGGTGAACGAAATATGCCCTAGAGGCAATAATAAAGTTGTTATTTTATATTTCCTTATTCATGATAAATGTTTATTATTCATGCTATAATTGTATTAACTGGAAACTTGATACATGTGTGAATACATAGACAAAACACTGTGTCCCTAGTATGCCTCTACTAGACTAGCTCGTTGATCAAAGATGGTTAAGTTTCCTAGCCAAGGACATGAGTTGTAATTTGATAAACCGGATCACATCATTAGTGGAATGATGTGATGGACAAGACCCATCCGTTAGCTTAGCATAATGATCATTCAGTTTTATTGCTACTGCTTTCTTCATGTCAAATCTATATTCCTCCGACTATGAGATTATGCAACTCCCAGACACCGGAGGAATGCCTTGAGTGCTATCAAACATCACAACATAACTGGGTGATTATAAAAATGCTCCATGGGTATCTCCGAAGGTGTTTGTTGGGTTGGCATAGATCGAGATTAGGATTTGTCACTCCGAGTATCGGAGAGGTATCTCTGGACCCTCTCGATAGTGCACATCATATGAAGCCTTGCAAGCAATGTGACTAATGAGTTAGTTACGGGATGATGCACTACATAATGAGTAAAGATACTTGCCGGTAATGAGATTGAACTAGGTATGAGGATACCGATGATCGAATCTCGGGCAAGTAACATACCGATGACAAAGGGAATAACGTATGTTGACATTGCGGTTCAACTGATAAAGATCTTCATAGAATATGTGGGAACCAATATGAGCATCCAGGTTCTACTATAGGTTATTGACCGGAGAGGTGTCTCAGTCATGTCTACATAGTTCTCGAACCCGTAGGGTCCGCACGCTTAACGTTCGATGACGATGTGTATTTCATGAGTTATGTGTTCTGGTGACCGAAGGTTGTTTGGAGTCCCGGATGAGATCACAGATATGACAAGGAGTCTCGAAATGGTCGAGAGGTAAAGATTGATATATTGGAAGGTTATATTCGGACACCAGAATGGTTCTCGAGAGGTTCGGGTATTTTTTAGAGTATCGAGGGGTTACCGGAACCCCCCGGGGAAGTAATGGGCCTTATTGGGCCATAGTGGAGAGGAGGAGGCAGGCCACAAGAGGTGGCGCCCCCCATGGGAGTCCGAATTGGATAAGGGGGAGGGGGCATGGCCCCCTTTCCTTCTCCCTTTCTCCCTCCACTTCCCTCTTCCCCCCTCCGTTGGAAAGGAAGGGGTCGACTAGGACTAGGAGTCCTAGTGGGACTCCCCCCACTTGGCGCGCCCCCTAGGGCCGGCGGCCTCCCCCTCCTCCTGTATATACGGGGGCAGGGGGCATCCCAAAGCACAACAATGGTTTCTTAGCCGTGTGCGGTGCCCCCTCCACCATTTACTCCTCCGGTCGTATTGTCGTAGTGCTTAGGCGAAGCCCTGCGTGGATCACATAACCAACACCATCACCATGCCGTCGTGGTGACGGAACTCATCGAATCCTTCGAACCTCTACTAGATCAAGAGTTCGAGGGACGTCATTGAGCTAAACGTGTGCAGAACTCAGAGGAGCTGTACGTTCGGTACTTGATCGGTTGATTCGATAAGACATTTGACTACATCAACCGTGTTAAGTTAACGCTTCCGCTTTCGGTCTACTAGGGTACATGGGCACCCTTGCCCCTCTCGTTGCTATGCATCTCCTAGATAGATCTTGTGTGAGCATACGAAATTTTTGAAATTGCATGCTACATTCCCCAACAGTGGCATTCGAGCCAGGTCTATGCATAGATGATATGCACGAGTAGAACACAAAGAGTTGTGGGCGATGATCGTCATACTGCTTACCACCAAAGTCTTATATTGATTCGGCAGTATTGTTGGATGAAGCGGCCCGGACCAACCTTACATGACCGCGTTCATGAGACCGGTTCCACTGACAGACATGCAACTAGTTTTGCATAAAGGTGGCTGGCAGGTGTCTATTTCTCCAACTTTAGTTGAATCGAATTTGACTGCGGCCGGTCCTTGTGAAGGTTAAAATAGCAAACTTGATAAATCATCGTTGTGGTTTTTGTGCCGTACGTAAGTACGGTTCATGGTAGAAGCCCATAGCAGCCACGTAAAACTTGCGACAAACAAAGTAGAGGACGTCTAACTTGTTTTTGTAGGGCATGTTGTGATGTGATATGGTCAAGGCATGATGTGATATAAATTGTTGTATGAGATGATCATGTTTTGTAACAAATTATCGGCAACTGGCAGGAGCCATATGGTTGTCGCTTTATTGTCAAACACTATGTAATTGATTGAATTTATCACTAAGCGGTAGAGATAGTCGTAGAAGCAATGGTTGGCGAGACAACCACGACGCTATGATGGAGATCAAGGTGTCAAGCCGGTGACGATGGAGATCATGATGTTGCTTCGGTAATGGAGATCAAAAGCACAAGATGATGATGGCCATATCATGTCACATATTTTGATTGCATGTGATGTTTATCTTTGATGTTTCTTATATTGCTTAGTATGGCAGTAGCATTATAAGATGATCCCTTACTAAATTTCAAGGTATAAGTGTTCTCCCCGAGTATGCACCATTGCGAAAGTTCTTCGTGCTGAGACACCACGTGATGATCGGGTGTGATAGGCTCTACATTCAAATACAACGGGTGCAAGCCAGTTTTACACATACGGAATACTCAGGTTAAACTTGACGAGCCTAGCATATATAGATATGGCCTCGGACCACTGGAGACTGAAAGTTCGAACGTGAATCATATAGTAGATATGATCAACATAGTGATGTTCACCATTGATGACTACTCCATCTCAGGTGATGATCGGACATGGTTTAGTTGATTTGGATCACGTATCATTTAGATGACTAGAGGGATGTCTATCTTAGTGGGAGTTCTTAAGTAATATGATTATTTGAACTTAATTGATCATGAATTTAGTCCTGATAGTTTTTCGCATATCTATGTTGTATATCAATGGACCGTGCTACCATTCCTTTGAATTTTAGTGCGTTCCTAGAGAAAGCTAAGTTGAAAGATGATGGTAGCAACTACATGGACTGGGTCCATAACTTGAGGATTATCCTCATTGTTGAACATAAGAATTATGTCCTTGATGCACCACTGGGTGCAAGGCCTGCTGCAGGAGCAGGAGCTGACATTGTGAACTTCTGGCCAGCTCGATCTGATGACTACTCGTTAGTTCAGTCTGCCATGCTTTACGGCGTAGAATCGGGACTTCAAAGACGTTTTGAATGTCATGGACCATATGAGATGTTCCAGGAGTTGAAGTTAATATTTCAAGCAAATGCCCGAGTTGAGAGATATGAAGTCTCCAACAAGTTCTATAGTTGCAAGATGGAGGAGAACTATTCTGTTAGTGAGCACATACTCAGAATGTCTGGGGTACCATAATCACTTGACTCAGCTGGGAGTTAATCTTCAAGATGATTGTGTCATTGACAGAGTTCTTCAATCACTGCCACCAAGCTACAAAGGCTTCGTGATGAACTACAATATGCAAGGGATGGAAAAGACTATTCCCGAGCTCTTCGCGATGCTAAAGGCTATGGAGGTAGAAATCAATAAGGAGCATCAAGTGTTGATGGTTAACAAAACCACTAGTTTCAAGAAGAAGGGAAAAGGTAAAAAGAAGGGGAACTTCAAGGAGAATGACAAGCAAGTTGTCACTCCCGGGAAGAAACCCAAAGGTGGACCCAAGCCTGAAACTGAGTGCTTCTACTACAAAGGGACTAGTCACTGGAAGTGGAACTGCCCCAAGTATTTGGCGGATAAAAAGGATGGCAAGTGAGCAAAGGTATATATGATATACATGTTATTGATGTGTACCTTACTAATTCTCGTAGTAGTGCCTGAGTATTTGATACCTGTTCCGTTGCTCATATTTGTAACTCAAAACAGGGACTGCGGATTAAACAAAGATTGGCTAAGGAAGAGGTGACAATGCGCGTCAGAAATGGTTCCAAGGTTGATGTGATCGCCGTCGGCACGCTACCTCTACATCTACCTTCGGGATTAGTTTTAGACATGAATAATTGTTATTTGGTGCCAGCGTTGAGCATGAACATTATATCTGGATCTTGTTTAGTGCGAGACAATTATTCGTTTAAGTTAGAGAATAATGGTTGTTCTATTTATATGAGTAATATCTTTATGGTCATGCACCCTTGAAGAGTGGTCTATTTCTGTTAAATCTTGATCGTGATGATACACATATTCATAATATTGATGCCAAAAGATGCAAAGTTGATAATGATAGTGCAACTTATTTGTGGCATTCCCATTTGGGTCATATCGGTGTAAAGCGCATGAAGAAATTCCATAAAGATGGACTTTTGGAATCACTTGATTATAAATCATTTGATACTCGCGAACCATGCCTTATGGGCAAGATGACTAAAACTCCATTCTCCGGAACAATGGAACGAGCTAGTGACTTATTGGAAATAATACATACCGATGTATGTGGTCCAATGAGTGTTGATGCTCGTGGCGGGTATCGTTATTTTCTGACCTTTACAGATGATTTGAGCAGATATGGGTATATCTATTTAATGAAACACAAGTTTGAAACATTTGAAAATTTCAAAGAATTTCAGAGTGAAGTGGAGAATCATCGTAACAAGAAAATAAAGTTTCTATAATCTGATCATGGAGGAGAATATTTGAGTTATGAGTTTGGCCTTCATTTAAAACAATGTTGAATAGTTTCACAACTCACGCCAACGAACACCATAGTGTAATGGTGTGTCCAAACATCGTAACCACACTTTATTAGATATGGTGCGATCTATGATGTATCTTACCAATTTACCACTATCGTTTTAGGGTTATGCATTAGAGACAACTGCATTCACTTTAAACAGGGCACCGTTAAAGTCCATTGTGTAGGATCGAAAGTATGTCTAGAGGGGGGGGGGGTGATTAGACTACTTGACCAAATAAAAATCTACCCTTTTCCCAATTTTAGTTCTTGGCAGATTTTAGCAACTTAGCACAAGTCAAGCAATCAACCTACACATGCAATTCCAAGAGTATAACAGCGAAATGTAAAACAATTGCATATGAAGGTAAAGGGAGGAGTTTGAGGAGGCAAACGCAATGATGACATGGAGATTTTTTATCCGTGGTTCCGATAGGTAGTGCAATCGTACATCCACGTTGATGGAGACTTCAACCCACGAAGGGTAACGGTTGCGCGAGTCCATGGAGGGCTCCACCCATGAAGGGTCCACGAAGAAGCAACCTTGTCTATCCCACCATGGCCGTCACCCACGAAGGACTTGCCTCACTAGGGTAGATCTTCACGAAGTAGGCGATCTCCTTGCCCTTACAAACTCCTTGGTTCAACTCCACAATCTTGCGGAGGCTCCCAAGTAACACCTAGCCAATCTAGGAGACACCACTCTCCAAGAAGTAACAAATGGTGTGTTGATGATGAACTCCTTGCTCTTGTGCTTCAAATGATAGTCTCCCCAACACTCAACTCTCTCTCACAGGATTTGGATTTGGTGGAAAGAAGATTTGAGTGGAAAGCAACTTGGGGAAGGCTAGAGATCAAGATTTATGTGGTAGGAATGGAATATCTTGACCTCAACACAAGTGTAGGTGGTTCTCTCTCAGAAAATGTATGTTGGAAGTGTAGGCATGTTCTGATGGCTCTCTCCACGAATGAAGAGTGGGTGGAGGGGTATATATAGCCTCCACACAAAATCTAACCGTTACACACAACTTACCAAACTCGGTGGGACCGAATCGTGAAACTCGGTCAGACCGATTTAGTAATAATGTGACCGTTAGGAATTTCGGTGGGACCGACATGTCAACTCGGTGGGACCGATATGTTAGGGTTAGGGCATAACGTAATCTCGGTGAGACCGATTACACAAACTCGGTGAGACCGATTTTGGTAATAGACACACAGAGAGTTGGTCAGGCAAACTCGGTGGGACCGATTCGCTCATCTCGGTTGGACCGAAACGTTACGAAAGGGAAACAGTGAGTTTGCATTGCAATCTCGGTGGGACCGATCGCTCATCTCGGTTTGACCGAAACGTTACGAAGGGAAACAGAGAGATTACAATCCCATCTCGGTGAGACCGAGATCCCTATCGGTGAGACCGAAAAGACTAGGGTTTCTGGCAATGGCTATGACAACTGAACTCGGTGGCGCCGGATAGAAAGTTTCGGTGGGGCCAAGTTTGACTTTTGGTTTGGGACATATGTGGATGTGAGAAAGTAGTTGAGGGTTTTTGGAGCATATCACTAAGCACTTTGAGCAAGAAACTCATTAAGCAACACCTCATCCCCTCTTGATAGTATTGGATTTTCCTATGGACTCAATGTGATCTTGGATCACTAAAATGAAAAATGTAGAGTCTTGTGCTTTGAGCTTGAGCCAATCCTTTTGTCCTTAGCATTTTGAGGGGTCCACGTTTCTCATCCATGCCATGCCAATCATTGAGCTTTCCTGAAATATTTATCTTGAAATAGCATTAGCTCAATGAGCTATATGTTGTTAGGAATTACCAAAACCACCCAGGGATAGTTGCACTTTCAATCTCCCCCTTTTTGGTAATTGATGACAACATATAGATCAAAGCTTTGACAAATGATAATAAGATTGAAAACATCGTCGCTTTGAGAAGTATGTGATAAGCAAGAGCTCCCCCTAAATTTGTGCATTATTTAAAATTTGCTTTGGACTACAAATGCACAATGTGTTAGGATCATGGGTTACTCTTTCATGTCACATACATCTTGGTGGAGCGCTCAAAATGATAATAGTTGAACACATGCACTCATCACCAAGCAAAGTGAATGATCATATAAGGATATAAGAGATAATATCATCCAACAAGCATTAAAGGTAGCATATGATCAAACACATGATCATCCAAGTATCTCACAAAAGACATAGTGTATCAAGCAAGCACACAATAAAGAAGTTCAACCACCAAAAGCAAGAGAGATCAAAAGCAACACTCTCTCTAGAAGCCTATGATCTATACATTTTCTCCCCCTTTGGCAACAAGTTACCAAAAAGTTCAAAGAAAGCACAGTGCTAATCGACTCTCAGGCTTGGTCTTCATGAGGTGGTGTAGAGATGACTCCAAGGACTAAAGCGTTTGTAGATGTAGCTGGAGCTGGTGGAGTGGCTGCTGGAGCTGGTGGCACTGAAGCTGTAGCAGCTGGTGTAGATGATGTAGCTCTAGTATCTGGAATAGGCACTACAACAGATCTCTGTCCTCTGGGCACTCTAGCAAAAGCATCTGTAGTAGACTTTCCCTTCTTCTCCTCCACATCCTCCTGAAGTTGCTCAATTGCAGTTTGGATCTCAGTGACCTTGACATCAAGAGCATAGAATTTCTGCTCAATGATCCTCTCCAAACTCTCCTGGTTTTGAGTTAGGGTGGCCAAGCCCTTCTCAACCCTCAAGATGGAGGCAATCAGATAGTCAAGCTAATCTTGCTTGCTCTGCAGGAATACTTGAGATGCCTCTTCAGCAGTTGGCATCTTTGCAGCTTTCTTTGCCCTTGCCTTCTCTCTCTTCTCATGTGCTTGAGCTGATGATGGTTCATTCTCATTCATAACAATAGTGTTATATTCAAATTCAGGTAGATAGGCAGATGCTCCTTATCCAATAGATATTTGCCTTTGCCCATCTTGGAGTTGATGAGCTCCTGAATTTGTGGGGCATACCCACAAGATCTTTTCTGATCAGCTGCAGTCCTCTTGATTGTCTCCACAATCAGACTCATGACTTTAAACTTCTGAGGCACATCAAACAATTGTAGATAATTTATAGCATGTCCTCTGATCATCTTGTGGTCACCTGACTTGGGTAGCAATGTGTGCCTTAGGATCCAGTTGATGGTAGGCAGACCAGACAACAAGAAATGGACATATCCAAATTTATGAGTCTCTAAAGCATCATCTGGGATCTCCTTGTACATGTGAGCCATAGTGTTATGGGCTTTCTTCTTTTCAGCATAAACATCCAAGTCATCTTCAGTTTCTTTTGGAGCATTGATCAACTGAGCCCATTCTTCTACAGAGGATTGGTACCTAGTACCTTCTGACATCCAGATGATCTTCCCATCTGGGTAGAAGTGGGCAGTGGAGTAAAACTGCATGATCATCTCATCATTCCACTTGGTGAGCTTCTGGGCAACAAATGCATCAACTCCACATGCTTTGAAGCTGTCATATACTCCTGGATAGTGATCTTCATTCTCCTTGATGTACTCCCAGTTGACCCATCTCATGTCACAGACAATAGGCTTCTTGTCAAGCAAAACTGTCTCATAAAAGTCTTGCTATTCCTTAGTGTGAAATTTGTAGTCTACAACAGTTCTTCTCCTGACAGCATATGGATCATACTGTCTCCATAATCTCAGTCCTGAATCCTTCCTGATTTTCATGTTCTCTACAATAGGATGGGCTTCATTGTGGTCAGGGATCTTGGGTTTCAGCTTTCTCAAAACAAGTGAATCATCTTCTTTTGCAGCTTCAGGCACTGGGGTCTTGTTCTTCTCCTCAGCAGGTATACTTCTGGTGTTCCTCTTGGGTTTAGGCTTTGGAGCTAGAGCAGCAGCCTTGGGAGCAGCTTTGGGCTTAGATGGAGCAGCCCCTGATCTGATTGCATCTCCCATGAGCTTCTGAGATTTGGGTGCTGGAGAAGCATCCTCTTCCTCTTCTTCTTCTTCATCAGAATCTCTCCTCATGGAGGGCTTGCCAAGAACTTTGGCAGTAGTTGTTCTTGCCCTCTTCTTCTTCTTGTCTTCACCAGCAGCTTCTTCAGACTCAATGGTGAACTTCATAGTTTCACCTGTGGCAACCTTCCTGGGTTTGGATGTGGGAACTCTCCTGGCGGGTGCCTTCTTGTTCATGCCTGGCTTTGTGGTAGCAGCACTACCATACTCCTTCTTCATCACCTTCTTCTTTGAGGTGGTCTCATCCTCAACAGCAATGTAGTCCTCATCTTCAGAATCTAAGGTTTTCTTCTTCCTTGTCCTGGTGGCTACCTTTGGCAAGTTGCTGGGTATACTCCTGCTACCCTCATCATAACTGCTTGTGGGACTAGTGCCCTCACTCAACCGAGCTTGCTCTTCAGACTTGTTCTGGCTATCACTTTGACAAGACATTTCTGCAAACTCACTGACAGCAGACCCTGTGAATAGATATAGATGAGGTAGAGTAGATGAGCATCACAAAGTGCAGAGGTTTTGCAAAACAATTGAGTCAAAAACTTAGTTTTAGTTTTCCACAGAAAGCATTTCGGAGCTACCGATTTGTAAACTCGGTGATACCGAAGCAGCTTTTGGAACCTAAACTAGTGAACTCGGTCAGACCGGGTCACAGTTCGGTGGCACCGAGACTGCTAGGGTTTCACAAAGAATCGAACTCGGTCACCCGATTTGCAATTCTCGGTCAGACCGAAAATCACATGCGCAATGGCCTAAGCCAAATCGGTGAGACCGGTTTCAACAACTCGGTCGGTCCGAGATGAGTTCGGCGGAAACCTAACCCTAAATTTTCAAATCAAATCTAATCTACATGATGTTTTCACTGGACACGATGATTTCAAACGTGGCAAGAATCATGGCAAAACAATGTGCTAGGAATCGGAGTTAAAGAATAGCACAAAGTGTCAAGTTCATACCCTAACTCGGTGGTGAACTTGCTACGGCGGCAACAGCGAGGCAGATTGCCGTTGATGGCGGCGGAGACCAGCGGCGGGAGGTCGCTGACGACGAGAGGACGATCCAGAGACCCGAAGAGGCAGAGCAGGTTACGCGCGGGCGAAGAATTTCGAAATTTTTTCCAAAATTTGACCCGTCAGTATATATAGCCTGACCCTATCGGTGTGACCGAGTGGAACAACTTGGTGGCACCGAGATGCAAAACTGCAAGCAGTTACTGCAACTCGGTGTGACCGAAAGGTTCTAATCGGTTGCACCGAGGTTGAAAACCTAGATCAACTTAGTGATCTCGGTATGACCGAAAAGGGTGAATCGGTCAGACCGAAATGCACAAAGAGGTTTTGGAAGTTTAAGTCTATGACGAATCAGGGACTTCGAGTGCTCCTCACACAAAGTGGTTCGAATCTGACTTGATCAAACTTTGTGATGTAGCATGAATAGAGTTTGAGACGAGAAAAGCATAGATAGCTAGAGAAGGTTCTTAGGCATTCTTGTCCATCCACTTGGCAAAAGGAAAGAAACCAACCAATCAAAACAACAAGTGGATGTCCTCGAATGAGTAAAATATGCAATCAACATACTCACACAATAAAATGGCAAATGAAATATGTGGCAAAGCATGCACAACCAATTCTAGCATCTATCAAACAATTGGCAATGACTAGGTCATCTATATATGAGTATATTGACTTAGGAGTCAAATGAGAACATTTGATCATAGGTCATACTCATCATTTAAGCACAAGTGGGGTTACCACTTTTACATAAAGCATTGTTGTGTTCACACAATTAGAGTTGCTTTAGCTCAATTCTTAGAGTAAAGCCCCCCCCCCCTAGATGTGAGATGCGCCCTAAGAGGGATGAACTAACCTTGGGTTTTGTCGATGATGACTTCATGTAGGTGTTGAAGATGTGGATGCTCAATGTTGATGAAGATCATTCGGAGCAAATCATTGGAGTGAGTTGCACTTTCAATACCTACACGGGTTAGTCCCACAAGGAACAAGCAAGGATATCCATAGACATAGAGTGATGCACACACACAAGATGATGTCCATGAAAGCATTAGGTTACCTTGTCCCTTGTCTTACCAACAAGAGGGTTTGTGACTCCTTGAACTAGTGCAAGACGTGGAGGTTGATTGCACATGTCCTTGCCAAAATGATATGAGTGAAGTATGTTGGCGGAGTCACCCTCAAGAACTATCTAGTTCTTCTTCTTTGGGATCCACATCATCTTGATGGGAATCCTTGGAGTTGTAGTTGTACTTGATGAAGTAGAACTTGATGTAGTCTTGGGAACCCTCTTGACCAAGGCCTTAGGAGCTTCTTCAAATGCATCAATCTCTTCTTGAAGCTTGTCCTTGCCTTTTTGCTTGTGGTCTTGTGGTGGAAGATCATCTTGAGCTTTTGTTCCTTTGAAAGAAGTAGGATCGTACTTCTCTTGTTGAGGAACAAAGTTTGTCTTGGGGTATGGATCTTCTTCCCACTCAAATCCATTGGCATTGAACTTTCATTCAAAACCAACACCTTGATTCTTCTGGTGCCTTCCTTGCTTGCGTACAATTTCCTCGAATTGCTTACTTCCGGCAAGGCTCTTGTAAACACCTTTCTCTATAATTCCCTTCAATAAGCTATTTTCTTGCTCAAGTGTAACTTGGCTAAGAGAATCATTAGTGGAATCAAGAGAACTACTAGAAGCAACAACATTGGATTTAGCATGATTATTGTTACTACTAGAAGTATCTTTCTTTTTCTTGTTACTAGACTTGACTTGTGGCATGTAAGTAGATAAGAGTAAACGCTTGGCAATGTAAGAAGAACTTTTCTTGCGAAGATCATCATTGACTGCCTTTAAAAACTCATGCTCTTGCTCAAGGTTGATCTTTTCAAAGCATAACTTCTCATGAGTCTTTAAAAGTTCTCGATGATCTTCCAAGATAGTTTCATGAGCTAACTTAAGAGTGTTTAGTTCTTGAGTTAGGCGCTCAATCTTCTCCTTATCAGTGTCATTCGTTTTATCTTGATTAGCATGATTATTTGACGTTTCATCATAGTATTCATCACTAGAGTTGTCAACAAGTAAATCATCATCACCTAACAAGTCATCTTCATCACTATTGAAATCAACATACTCGGAGTGTGATACCTTTGGGCCTTTTTCCATGAAGCGTCTTCCAATTCCTTCATTTGGTGAGTCAAATATGTCATAGGAGTTGGTTGACACAAGTGCTAGACTGGCAACACCTTCATCTCGAGTATATTCGGAGTCAGAGTGATAGCTTCTCTCGGAGTGATTATCGGAGTCGGAGCCGGATACCCATTCACCAACATGAGCTTGATGTCTTTGTTTTGTGTAGCTCCTTGATGAATTATCCTTTCTTTCTGAATCCTTGTTTCTCCGGGATGTTCTTCGTTCATAAAGATCATCTCTACTCCTTCTTTATCTTGATGGTGATTCTTCTCTTCTACTCCTTCTTTTTGGAGAATCTTCTCTTCTTTTGTAGGGAGCCGTACACTCATTGGAATGGTGTCCGGGTCTTCCACAATTTTAGCAATTACGCTCATGACTAGAAGATCTTTTGTCATTGTAGGACCTTGACTTGGAACTTCTTTCCTTGCTTCTACTCTTGTAGAACTTGTTGAAGTTCTTCACCATTAGGCTCAATTCTTCATTGAAGGTTTGTTTCTCACTTGATGATGTGGGAGCTTCGCATGAGGCTTTGTAAGCACCACTTGACTTGTTGTGGAGCTCCCATGAGCAACAATTCTTCCAATGACTTCTGTTGCCTTGAGATCTTTGTAATTGGGCATCATTTGGATCAATGTGCACACGGTATCATATTTTCCATCCAGGGCTCTTAGGATCTTCTTGATGATGAATTTATCGGTCATCTCTTCACTTCCTAAGCCGACAATCTCATTTGTGATGAGAGCAAGCCTAGAGTACATTTCAGCGACGCCTTCACCATCCTTCATTTTGAACTTGTCAAGTTGACTTTGAAGCACATCCAATTTGGATTCCTTGATGGAGTTGGTACCTTCATGCTTATCAATCAAAGTATCCCAAATTTCCTTTGCATTCTCAAGACGGCTGATTTTGTTGAATTCTTCGGGGCACAATCCGTTGAAGAGGATATCACAAGCTTGAGCATTGTATTGCAGCATCTTCAACTCTTCCGTGGTTGCTTCACGGTTCGGTTCTCTCCCATCAAAGAATTCACCTTGCAAGCCAATACACACAATAGCCCAAACAACGGGGTTATGTCCAAGAATATGCATTTTCATCTTAAGCTTCCAACAAGCAAAATTTGTACCATCAAAGTAAGGACCTCTACGGTGGTAATTTCCCTCGCTAGACGCCATACTCCCCTAGGTTGTGAAACAAAGGCTATGACCACCAAAAGCTATGGAAATCAAAGCAAATGGAGACCAAAGCTCTGACACCACTTGTAGGATCGAAAGTAGGTCTAGAGAGGGGGTGATTAGACTACTTGACCAAATAAAGATCTATCCTTTTCCCAATTTTAGTTCTTGGCTGATTTTAGCAACTTAGCACATGTCAAGCAATCAACCTACACATGCAATTCTAAGAGTATAGGAGCGGAATGTAAAACAATTGCATATGAAGGTAAAGGGAGGAGTTTGAGGAGGCAAACGCAATGATGACACGGAGATTTTTTATCTGTGGTTCCGATAGGTGGTGCTATCACACATCCACGTTGATGGAGACTTCAACCCACAAAGGGTAACGGTTTCGCCAGTCCACAGAGGGCTCCACCCACGAAGGGTCCACGAAGAAGCAACCTTGTCTATCCCACCATGACCGTCGCGCACGAAGGACTTGCCTCACTAGGGTATATCTTCACGAAGTAGGCGATCTCCTTGCCCTTACAAACTCCTTGGTTCAACTCCACAATCTTGTCGGAGGCTCCCAAGTAACACCTAGCCAATCTAGGAGACACCACTCTCCAAGAAGTAACAAATGCGTTGATGATGAACTCCTTGCTCTTGTGCTTCAAATGATAGTCTCCCCAACACTCAACTCTCTCTCACAGGATTTGGATTTGGTGGAAAGAAGATTTGAGTGGAAAGCAACTTTGGGAAGGCTAGAGATGAAGATTTATGTGGTAGGAATGGAATATCTTGACCTCAACACAAGTGTAGGTGGTTCTCTCTCAGAAAATGTATGTTGGAAGTGTAGGCATGTTCTGATGGCTCTCTCCACAAATGAAGAGTGGGTGGAGGGGTATATATATCCTCCACACAAAAATCTAACCGTTACACACAACTTACCAAACTCGGTGGGACCGATTCGTGAAACTTGGTCAGACCGATTTAGTAAATGATGTGACGGTTAGGAATTTCGGTGGGTCCGACATGTCAACTCGGTGGGACCGATATCGTTAGGGTTAGGGCATAACGTAATCTCGGTGAGACCGATTACACAAACTCGGTGGGACCAATTTTGGTAATAGACACACAGAGAGTTGGTGAGGCAAACTTGGTGGGACCGATTCGCTCATGTCGGTTGGACTGAAATGTTACGAAAGGGAAACAGTGAGTTTGCATTGCAATCTCAGTGGGACCGATCGCTCATCTCGGTTTGACCCAAACATTACGAAGGGAAACAGAGAGATTACAATCCCATCTCGGTGAGACCGAGATCCCTATCGGTGAGACCAAAAAGACTATGGTTTCTGGCAATGGCTATGACAACTGAACTTGGTGGCGCCGATAGACCGTTTCAGTGGGGCCGAGTTTGACTTTTGGTTTGAGACATATGTGGATGTGAGAAAGTAGTTGATGGTTTTTGGAGCATATCACTAAGCACTTTGAGCAAGAAACTCATTAAGCAACACCTCATCCCCTCTTGATAGTATTGCCTTTTCCTATGGACTCAATGTGATCTTGGATCACTAAAATGAAAAATGCAGAGTCTTGTGCTTTGAGCTTGAGCCAATCCTTTTTTCCTTAGCATTTTGAGGGGTCCACGTTTCTCATCCATGCCATGCCAATCATTGAGCTTTCCTAAAATATTTATCTTGAAATAGCATTAGTTCAATGAGCTATATGTTGTTAGGAATTACCAAAGCCACCCAGGGATAGTTGCACTTTCACATTGAGACGACACCGTATGAACTGTGGTTTGGCAACAAACCTAAGATATTGTTTCTCAAAGTTTGGGGATGTGATGCTTATGTCAAAAGTCTTCAGCCCGATAAGCTCGAACCCAAATCGGGGAAATGTGTCTTCATAGGATACCCTAAGGAAACAATTCGGTACACCTTCTACCACAAGTCCAAAGGCAAGATTTTTGTTGCTAATAACGGAACCTTTCTAGAGAAGGAGTTTCTCTCGAAATAAGTGAGTGGCAGGAAAGTAGAACTTGATGAGGTAATTATACCTGCTCTCAATTTGGAAAGTAGCTCATCCGAGAAATCTGTTCCTATGATGCCTACACCAAATGGAGAGGAAGCTAATGATAAAGATCATCATAACCTCATAGGTTTGGCAGAGCATGATCATCACCAGAGTGGTACGGTAATCCTGTTCTGGAAGTCATGTTACTTGACCATGATGAACCTACAAACTATGAAGAAGCTATGATGAGCCCAAATTCTGATAAATGGCTTGAGACCATGAAATCTGAGATAGGATCTATGTATGAGAACAAAGTGTGGACTTTGGTGGATCTGCCTGATGATCGCGACCCATAGAGAAAAATGGATCTTCAAGAAGAAGACTGACACTGATGGTAATGTTACTGTCTATAAAGCTCGACTTGTTGCAAAGGGTTTTCGACAAGTTCAAGGAGTTGACTACGATGAGACATTCTCACCCGTAGCGATGCTTAAGTCTATCCAAATCATGTTAGCAACTGCCGCATTTTATGATTATGAAATCTGGCAAATGGATGTCAAAACTGCATTCCTTAATGGATTTCTTAAACAAGAGTTGTATATGATGCAACCGGAAGGTTTTGTCGATCCTAAAGGTGCTAACAAAGTGTGAAAGCTCTAGTGATCCATTTATGGACTGGTGCAAGCATCTCAGAGTTGGAATATACGCTTTGATGAGGTGATCAAAGCATATGGTTTTATACAGCCTTTTGGAGAAGCCTGTATTTACAAGAAAGAGAGTGGGAGCTCTATAGCATTTCTAATATTATATGTGGATGACATATTGTTGATTGGAAATGATGTAGAATTTCTGAATAGTATAAAAGGATACTTGAATAAGAGTTTTTAAATGAAAGACCTCGGTGAAGCTGCTTATATATTGGGCATCAAGATCTATAGAGATAGATCAAGACGCTTGATAGGACTTTCACAAAGCACACACCTTGATAAAGTTTTGAAGAAGTTCAAAATGGATCAGTCAAAGAAAGGGTTCTTGCCTATGTTACAAGGTGTGAAGTTGAGTCAGACTCAATGCCCGACCACTGCAGAAGATACATAGAAAATGAAAGTCATTCCCTATGCCTCAGCCATAGGTTCTATCATGTATGCTATGCTGTGCACCAGACCTGATGTGTGCCTTGCTATAAGTTTAGTAGGGAGGTACCAAAGTAATCTGGGAGTGTATCACAGGACATCGGTCAAGAACATCCTGAAGTACCTAAAAAGGAGTAGGTATATGTTTCTCGTTTATGGAGGTGACAAAGAGCTTGTCGTAAGTGGTTACGTTGACGCTAGCTTTGACACTGATCCGGATGACTCTAAGTCACAGTCTGGATACGTATTTTTATTGAATGGTGGAGCAGTAAGTTGGTGCAGTTCCAAGCAGAGCGTCGTGGCGGGATCTACGTGTGAAGCGGAGTACATAGCTGCTTTGGAAGTAGCAAATGAAGGAGTCTGGATGAAGGAGTTCATGTCCGATCTAGGTGTAATATCTAGTGCATCGGGTCCAATGAAAATCTTTTGTGACAATACTGGAGCAATTGCCTTAGCGAAGGAATCCAGATTTCACAAAAAGACCAAACACATCAAGAGACGCTTCAACTCCATCTGAGATTTGGTCAAGGAGGGAGACCTAGAGATTTGCAAAATACATAAGGATCTGAATGCTGCAAACCCGTTGACTAAGCCTCTTCCACGAGCAAAACATGATTAGCACCAAGACTCCATGGGTGTTAGATTCATTACAATGTAATATAGATTATTGACTCTAGTGCAAGTGGGAGATTGAAGTAAATATGCCCTAAAGGCAATAATAAACTTGTTATTTTATATTCCCTTATTCATGATAAATGTTTATTATTCATGCTAGATTTGTATTAACCGGAAACTTGATACATGTGTGAATACATAGACAAAACACCGTGTCCCTAGTATGCCTCTACTAGACTAGCTCATTGATCAAAGATGGTTAAGTTTCCTAGCCATGGACAAGAGTTGTCATTTGATAAACGGGATCACATCATTAGTGGAATGATGTGATGGACAAGACCCATCCGTTAGCTTAGCATAATGATCGTTCAGTTTTATTGCTATTGCTTTCTTCATGTAAAATATATATTCCTCCGACTATGAGATTATGCAACTCCCGGACACCGGAGGAATGCCTTATGTGCTATCAAAACTCACAACATAACTGGGTGATTATAAAGATGCTCCACAGGTATCTCCGAAGGTGTTTGTTGGGTTGGCATAGATCGAGGTTAGGATTTGTCACTCCGAGTATCGAAGATGTATCTCTGGACCCTCTCAGTAATGCACATCATATGAAGCCTTGCAAGCAATGTGACTAATGATTTAGTTACAGGATGATGCTCTACAGAATGAGTAAAGAGACTTGCTGGTAACGAGATTGAACTAGGTATGAGGATACCGACAATCGAATCTCGGGCAAGTAACATACCGATGACAAAGGGAATAACGTATGTTGACATTGCGGTTCGACTGGTAAAGATCTTCGTAGAATATGTGGGAACCAATATGAGCATCCAGGTTCTACTATTGATTATTGACCGGAGAGGTGTCTCGGTCATGTCTACATAGTTCTCTAACCCATAGGGTCTGCACGCTTAACGTTCGATGACAATATGTATTACATGAGTTATGTGTTTTGGTGACTGAAGGTTGTTCGGAGTCCCGGATGAGATCACGGACATGAAGAGGAGTCTGGAAATGGTCAATAGGTAAAGATTGATATATTGTAAGGTTATATTCGGACACCGAATGGTTCCAGAGAAGTTCGTGTATTTTTTGGAGTACCGAGGGGTTACCGGAACCCCCCGGGGAAGTAATGGGCCTTATTGGGCCATAGTGGAGAGGAGGAGGCAGGCCACAAGAGGTGGCGCCCCCCCATGGGAGTCCAAATTGGACAGGGGGAGGGGCGCGGCCCCCTTTCCTTCTCCCTCTCTCTCTCCACTTCCCTCTTTCCCCCTTTGTTGGAAAGGAAGGGGGCGACTAGGACTAGGAGTCCTAGTTGGACTTCCCGCACTTGGCGCGCCTCCTAGGGCCGGCGGCCTCCCCTCTCCTCCTTTATATACGGGGGCAGGGGGCACCCCAAAGCACAACAGTGGTTTATTAGCCGTGTGCGGTGCCCCCCTCCACTGTTTACTCGTCCGGTCATATTGTTGTAGTGCTTAGGCGAAGCCTTGCGCAGATCTCACCAACACCGTCACCACGCCGTCATGCTGACGGAACTCGTCGACTCCTTCGTACCTCTACTGGATCAAGAGTTCGAGGGACGTCATCAAGCTAAATGTGTGCAGAACTCGGAGGTGCTGTAGGTTCGGTACTTGATCGGTTGATTCAAGAAGACCGTTCAACTACATCAACCACGTTAAGTTAACGCTTCCGCTTTCGGTCTATGAGGGTACGTGGACACACTCTCCCCCTCTCGTTGCTGTGCATCTCCTAGATAGATCTTGCGTGAGTGTAGGATTTTTTTGAAATTGCATGCTACATTCCCCAACAGGCGGCGCGCGACAAACGAAGGCAACAAGCGCAGGCTGTAGCACATCCACCTTTTCCAAGCATGCCAACCCACCAAAGAGCCACCTCTTCCATCAACCTCCTTGACGAGGAAAACAAGAAGGCGCCACAACCCGTCGAGGCCGAGGCACTTCCCGGCAACGCGATAGATGACACCGTGATGTGCGTCATCACCATGGTTGAGGAGACCCTTGGCGCATGTCGCTTCAGCGCCGCAGATCAAGATAGGCATGTCAGCACCGAGAGGCTATTGCTTGCCGCATAACATGATCGATGGCGCGCCGCAGAGCAAGCTAGGCGCGTCCGCGCCGATAGGCTACGACTCGCCGCACAACGAGACCGTTGGAGCACCATAGAGCGAGAGGCGCGGCACGCCGCACAACAAGAGCAGATCCATCGGTGCTTGCCTGCTGTCGACAGGGCGTCGCGGGTGGGTACACGTCCCATCAGTACCCCCATTCCTTGCCAGGGGCAGTATTCTAGCAACCCCTCTCCAGCAGCTCTCTGGTGCGCGGTGTCTTCCCAGCACGGAGGCAGTTCTCCGCCTCCTCCGCCTTGCAGCGCTTGACATACCGATCTGCCTCTTCCTGGCGCACGAGCGCGAACGATCTTGCCATTTTGTTGGGAGCCCACCGGAGCTCCTCGTCGGTGGAACGCTGGAGATTATCGGCCCAACTCCATGCAGTAATCAGGTGCCTAGCGCCTTTGACCTTCCTCGCGAAGTACTCATCTTCGTACACCTCCTCCGCACGACGACGCGCCCGCCCCCATAGCTACACCGCCTCCTTTTTCCAGGCGGCATCACGGGCTTCACATGCCTCCTGGTACCTAGCTTCCTCCTCCACCGTCTCCTTCATGAACGCCACTTGCCTGGTGATACGTCTCCAACGTATCTATAATTTTTGATTGCTCCATGCTACTTTATCTACTGTTTTGGACTATATTGGGCTTTATTTCCCACTTTTATATTACTTTTGGGACTAACCTTTTAACCGGAGGCCCAGCCCAGAATTGCTGTTTTTTTGCCTTTTTCAGTATTTCGAAGAAACAGAATATCAAACGGAGTCCAAACAGAATGAAACCTTCGGGATCGTGATTTTCCAACCGAACATGATCCAGGAGACTTGGACCCTACTCCAAGTAGTGCCCGAGGAGGTAACGAGGGTGGAGGGCGCACCCCCTACCTCGTGGGCCCCTCGGAGCTCCACCGATGTACTCCTTGCTCCTATATATACCTACATATCCCCTAACGATCATAACAAGAGCCAAAACCCTAATTCCACCGCCGCAACCTTCTGTATCCACGAGATCCCATCTTGGGGCCTGTTCCGGAGCTCCGCCGGAGGGGCATCCACCATGGAGGGCTTCTACATCATCACCATAGCCCCTCCGATGAAGTGTGAGTAGTTTACTTCAGACCTTCGGGTCCATAGCTAGTAGCTAGATGGCTTCTTCTCTCTTTTTGGATCTCAATACAATGTTCTCCCCCTCTCTCTTGGAGATCTATTCGATGTAATCTTCTTTTTGCGGTGTGTCTTTTGAGACCGATGAATTGTGGGTTTATGATCCAGTATTATCTATGGAAAATATTTGATTCTTCTCTGAATTCTTTTATGTATGATTGAGTTATCTTTGCAAGTCTCTTCGAATTATATTTTTTGGTTTGGCCAACTAGATTGGTAGTTCTTGCAATGGGAGAAGTGCTTAGCTTTGGGTTCAATCTTGCGGTGTCCTTACCAGTGACAGAAGGGGCAGCAAGGCATGTATTGTATTGTTCCCATCTAGGATAACAAGATTGGTTTTTTTATCATATTGCATGAATTTATCCCTCTACATCATGTCATCTTGCTTACGGCATTACTCTGTTTTTAACTTAATAGTCTAGATGCATGCTGGATAGCGGTCGATGAGTGGAATAATAGTAGTAGATGCAGAATCGTTTCGATCTACTTGTTTTGGACGTGATGCCTATATACATGATCATTGCCTAGATATACTCATAACTATGCTCAATTCTGTCAATTGCTCAACAGTAATTTGTTCACCCACCGTAGAATACTTATGCTCTTGAGAGAAGCCACTAGTGAAACCTATGGCCCCCGGGTCTATTCTCATCATATCAATCTATATCACTTTATTTACTTGCTTTGTTTTTACTTTGCCTTTACTTTTTACTTTGCATCTACCTATCAAAAATACCAAAAATATTATCTCTATCAGATCTCACTCTCGTAAGTGACCGTGAAGGGATTAACAACCCCTAAGCGTTGGTTGCGAGTTGCTATCGTTTTGTGTAGGTACGAGGGACTTGTGTGTGGTCTCCTACTGGATTGATACCTTGGTTCTCAAAAACTGAGGGAAATACTTACGCTACTTTGCTGCATCATCCTCTCCTCTTCGGGGAAATCCAACGCAGTGCTCAAGAGATAACAAGAAGAATTTCTGGTGGCGTTGCCGGGGATGCTCACGCAAGCAAGTCAACCATACCAAGTACCCATCACAATCCCTATCTCTCGCATTACATTATTTGCCATTTGCCTCTCGTTTTCCTCTCCCCCACTTCACCTTTGCCATTTTATTTGCCCTCTCTTTCCCAATCTCCTCCTCTCTTCCCGTTTGCCCTTTTTCCCGTTGCCTTTCTATTTGCTCGTGTGTTTGTCATTATGTCTAATTCCTTATCCGCTCCTATGTCTCCCGAGTTTGAAGTTCTTCACTTCAAGCAAAGGCAAGGAGAAAACTTACAAGATGCTTGGTATAGGATGATGGAATCTTATCGTAAGTGCACCCTAGAGGTGAACTTTAGAATTCTTCTTTGCAATTTTTATGTTGGGTTAAATATGACGCATAGACAACTCTTGGATTGCATTGCCAAGGGAAATTTCATTGAGATTGATCCCAGTATTGCGCATGAAATTATAGAGGGAATAGTGGGAACACTACCCCAAAAGGGAGGATCTCATCCTACCCAGGAAGAAACCCAAGTGTTTGAGAAAATTTGCAAAGTAACAATTTTTTTTACAAAAGTCTCTTGAGCCTCTTAAAAGTGTTAGCGGGAATCTTCACCGCATGAATATGTTGATTACTCTTTGTAATAAGCGGATGGATTCTTTAGATCTAAAAATTTCTGAATATGAAGGGAAGCGGAAAGAACCTCCCAGATTCGAGCATGACTCCGCTAAAAAATGAAAATCAAATATGGCAATACCTAGATCTATCCTTGTTTTTATGCCTAGCTAGGGGCGTTAAATGATAGCGCTTGTTGGGAGGAAACCCAATTTTATTTTGTGTTTTTTGTTTTTGCTTCTGTTTAGGAATAAATAATCCATCTACCTTCTGTTTGGATGTGGTTTTATGTTTTAATTAGTGTTTGTGCCATGTAGAACCTATAGGATAACCTACGATGATAGTTGAT
This sequence comes from Triticum aestivum, assembly GCF_018294505.1. NCBI lineage: Eukaryota > Viridiplantae > Streptophyta > Magnoliopsida > Poales > Poaceae > Triticum > Triticum aestivum. The sequence continues at coordinate 264,019,576 of NC_057798.1, read as the reverse complement.
TTGATTCTGCTGAAAAACAGAAACTTTTCGCGCACAAATTTAGTTATGATAAATTACAGAAAAGTGCTTTTGCGTTGATTCTTTTTTGCTTCTGTTCAATAAACAAATTTTCCAGGACTTCCTATTTTGGTAGAAATTTTAGAGTTCCAGAAGTTTGCGTTAGTTACAGATTGCTACAGACTGTTCTGTTTTTCGTGTGTTGTTTGCTTATTTTGATGAATCTATGGCTAATAAATTAGTTTATAAACCATATAGAAGTTGGAATACAGTAGGTTTAACACCCATATAAATAAAGAATGAGTTTATTACAATACCTTGAAGTAGTATTTTGTTTTCTTTCTCTAACGGAGCTCACGAGATTTCTGTTGAGTTTTGTGTTGTGAAGTTTTCAAGTTTTGGGTGAATTCTTTTGATGGATTATGGAACAAGGAGTGGCAAGAGCCTAAGCTTGGGGATGCCCATGGCACCCCCAAGATAATCCAAGGACACCAAAAAGTCAAAGCTTGGGGATGCCCCGGAAGTCATCCCCTCTTTCGTCCACTTCCATCGGTAATTTACTTGGAGTTATATTTTTATTCACCAACATGATATGTGTTTTGCTTGGAGCGTCTTGTATTATTTGTGTCTTTGCTTGTTAGTTTACCACAATCATCCTTGCTGTACACATCTTTTGAGAGAGCCATACATGATTTGGAATTTGTTAGAATACTCTATGTGCTTCACTTATATCTTTTGAGCTTGATAGTTTTGCTCATAGTACTTCACTTATATCTTTTGAGCGTGATAATTTTAGCTCTAGTGCTTCACTTAGATCTTTTAAAGCACAGTGGTGGATTTGTTTTAAAGAAACTATTGATCTCTCATGCTTCACTTAGATTATTTTGAGAGTCTTCAATAGCATGGTAATTTGCTTAATGTTAATATACTTGGTGTTCAAGATATGTGAAACTTTCTTTTGAGTGAGTTGAATACTAAGATAAGTTTGATGCTTGATAATTGTTTTGAGATATGGAGGTGATAATATCAAAGTCGTGCTAGTTGAGTAATTGTGAATTTGAGAAATGCTTGTGTTGAAGTTTGCAAGTCCCGTAGCATGCACGTATGGTTAAAGTTGTGTAACAAATTTGAAACATGAAGTGTACCTGGCTTGTGCATCCTTATGAGTGGCGGTCGGGGACGAGCGATGGTCTTTTCCTACCAATCTACCTCCCTAGGAGCAATGTAGTACTTAAATTTTTGATGACTTCTAAATTTTTGCAATAAGTATATGAGTTCTTTTGACTAATGTTGAGTCCATGGATTATACGCACTCTCACCTTTCCGCCTTTGCTAGCCTCTTCAGTACCGTGCATTGCCCTTTCTCACCTTGAGAGTTGGCGCAAACTTCGCCGGTGCATCCAAACCCCGTGATATTATATACTCTATCACACATAAACCTCCTTATATCTTCCTCAAAATAGCCACCATACCTACCTATCATGGCATTTCCATAGCCATTCCGAGATATATTGCCATGCAACTTCCATCATCATCATCATGACATACATTACTTTTGTCATATTGCCATTGCATGATCATGTAGTTGACATCGTATTTGTGGCAAAGCCACCTTGCATTATTTTCCATACATGTCACTCTTGATTCATTGCACCATCCCAGTACACCGCCGGAGGCATTCATATAGAGTCATATCTTGTTTTAAGTCTCGAGTTGTAATCCTTATGTTGTAATCAATAGAAGTATGATGATCATCATTATTAGAGCATTGCCTAAAAAAAGAAGAGAAAGGCCAAAAGAAAAAAAGAAAGGCCCCAAAAAAAGAAAAAAAGGGGCAATGCTACTATCTCTTTTTCCACACTTGTGCTTCAAAGTAGCACCTTGTTCTTCATGTAGTGAGTCTCATAAGTTGTCTTTTCATACTAGTGGGAATTTTTCATTATAGAACTTGGCTTGTATATTCCTACGATGGGCTTCCTCAAATGCCCTAGGTCTTCGTGAGCAAGCGAGTTGGATGCACACCCACTAGTTTTCTTTTGTTGAGCATTCATAGCTCTAGTGCATCCGTTGCATGGCAATCCCTACTCACTCACATCAATATCTATTGATGGGCATCTCCATAGCCCGTTGATACGCCTAGTTGATGTGAGACTTTCTCCTTTTTGTCTTCTCCACACAATCCCCATCATCATATTCTATTCGACCCATAGTGCTATATCCATGGCTCACGCTCATGTATTGCGTGAAGGTTGAAAAAGTTTGAGATTATTTAAGTATGAAACAATTGCTTGGCTTGTCATCGGGGGTATAGAAGTTGGGAACATCTTTGTGCGACGGAAATGAAGCATAGCCTAACTATATGATTTTGTAGGGATGAACTTTCTTTTGCCATGTTATTTTGAGAAGACATGATTGCTTTGATTAGTATCCTTGAAGTATTATTATTTTTGTGTCAATATGAACTTTTGTCTTGAATCTTTCGGATCTGAATATTCATATCACAATTAAGAAGATTTACATTGAAATTATGCCAAAGTATCACTCCGCATCAAAAATTCTTTTTTATCATTTACCTACTCGAGGACGAGCAGGAATTAAGCTTGGGGATGCCTGATACGTCTCCAACGTATCTATAATTTTTGATTGCTCCATGCTACTTTATCTACTGTTTTGGACTATATTGGGCTTTATTTTCCACTTTTATATTACTTTTGGGACTAACCTATTAACCGGAGGCCCAGCCCAGAATTGCTATTTTTTTTTGCCTTTTTCAGTATTCCGAAGAAACAGAATATCAAACGGAGTCCAAACGGAATGAAACCTTCGGGATCGTGATTTTCCAACCGAACGTGATCCAGGAGACTTGGACCCTACTCCAAGTAGTGCCTGAGGAGGTCACGAGGGTGGAGGGCGCGCCCCCCCTGGGCGCACCCCCTACCTCGTGGGCCCCTCGGAGCTCCACCGACATACTCCTTCCTCCTATATATACCTATGTATCCCCGAACGATCAGAACAGGAGCCAAAAACCTAATTCCACGCCGCAACCTTCTGTATCCACGAGATCCCATCTTGGGGCCTATTCCGAAGCTCCGCTGGAGGGGGCATCCACCACGGAGGGCTTCTACATCATCACCATAGCCCCTCCGATGAAGTGTGAGTAGTTTACTTCAGACCTTCGATACCATAGCTAGTAGCTAGATGGCTTCTTCTCTCCTTTTGGATCTCAATACAATGTTCTCCCCCTCTCTCGTGGAGATCTATTCAATCTAATCTTCTTTTTGCGGTGTGTTTGTTGAGACCGATGAATTGTGGGTTTATGATCCAGTATTATCTATGGAAAATATTTGATTCTTCTCTGAATTCTTTTATGTATGATTGAGTTATCTTTGCATGTCTCTTCGAATTATCTTTTTTGGTTTGGCCAACTAGATTGGTAGTTCTTGCAATGGGAGAAGTGCTTAGCTTTGGGCTCAATCTTGCGGTGTCCTTACCCAGTGATAGAAGGGGCAGCAAGGCATGTATTGTATTGTTGCCATCGAGGATAACAAGATGCATTTTTTATCATATTGCATGAATTTATCCCTCTACATCATGTCATCTTGCTTACGGCGTTACCCTGTTTTTAACTTAATACTCTAGATGCATGCTGGATAGCGGTCGATGAGTGGAGCAATAGTAGTAGATGTAGAATCGTTTCGATCTACTTGTTTTGGACGTGATGCCTATATACATGATCATTGCCTAGATATACTCATAACTATGCTCAATTCTGTCAATTGCTCAACAGTAATTTGTTCACCCACCGTAGAATACTTATGCTCTTGAGAGAAGCCACTAGTGAAAACTATGGCCCCCCGGGTCTATTCTCATCATATCAATCTATATCACTTTATTTACTTGCTTTGTTTTTTACTTTGCCTTTACTTTTTACTTTGCATCTACCTATCAAAAATACCAAAAATATTATCTCTATCAAATCTCACTCTCGTAAGTGACCGTGAAGGGATTGACAACCCCTAAGCCTTGGTTGCGAGTTGCTATCGTTTTGTGTAGGTACGAGGGACTTGTGCGTGGTGTCCTACTGGATTGATACCTTGGTTCTCAAAAACTGAGGGAAATACTTACGCTACTTTGCTGCATCATCCTCTCCTCTTCGGGGAAATCCAACGCAGTGCTCAAGAGGTAGCACCTCACTTTCTCAGCCGGCGGCAACGACTTCCACAGACAAAAATTGTACTGGCCCCAAAACCACTCCAAAGTTGGGGGTCCGACGCAACCTCATCCGACGATGCGTAGGGGTCCCCATCATCGCTGCTCTTCGACTAAGCGTCCTCGGGGGGGCGGCGCCTCCTCGTCGGCGCGTGGGCAGATCGACGGCGCCATGGAAGAGATTTGAGAGAGGGGGGGGGGGGGCGAGCGAGGGGAGGATGTAGATGAGAATGCAGGCGGGATGACGTGATGAAGGTAGTATTTATTGGCGGCCAGAATCTATATCGACAAGAACAGTACACAAGCCGGTCGCCAGAATTTGCGAGTACTGTAGTTTGAATGACACATGATTCCCACAGCAAAAGTCGTGTGTGAACTTAATAGCTGACAGTTTGCAATACAGAACTGTGTCTCATTAATAACCAGTGCTAATTGTGTGGGGCCCGGTTGTCTTGCCAGATCTTTAATTTTTTGGAATTTAAATGCCAAGGCACTCCATGCATGTGTCCAAGCCGTGACACCGGTATGTTTGAAATTTCGTTCCAATTTACTGCACATGGAATTAACCCGCACACAAGTACACAAATATTTTTTATTTGTTTGGAATTTAAATGGCATGGCACTCCATGCATGTGTCCAGGGCGCAACACCAATATGTTTGAAAATTCCTTCCAATTTACTGCACATGGAATTAACTCGCACAAAAGTACACAAAAGTATGATTTTTCTGAAGGAAATATGCCCTAGAGGCAATAATAAAGTTATTATTTATTTCCTTATTTCATGATAAATGTTTATTATTCATGCTAGAATTGTATTAACCAGAAACATAATACATGTGTGAATACATAGACAAACATAGTGTCACTAGTATGCCTCTACTTGACTAGCTCGTTGAATCAAAGATGGTTAAGTTTCCTAGCCATAGACATGAGTTGTCATTTGATTAATGGGATCACATCATTATAAAATGATGCGATTGATTTGACCCATTCCGTTAACTTAGCACTTGATCGTTTAGTATGTTGCTATTGCTTTCTTCATGACTTATACATGTTCCTATGACTATGAGATTATGCAACTCCCGTTTACCGGAGGAACACTTTGTGTGCTACCAAATGTCACAACATAACTGGGTGATTATAAAGGTGCTCTACAGGTGTCTCCGAAGGTACTTGTTGAGTTGGCGTATTTCGAGATTAGGATTTGTCACTCCGATTGTCGGAGAGGTATCTCTGGGCCCTCTCGGTAATGCACATCACTACAAGCCTTGCAAGCAATGTGACTAATGAGTTAGTTGCGGGATGATGCATTACATAACGAGTAAAGAGACTTGCCGGTAACGATATTGAACTAGGTATTGAGATACCGACGATCGAATGTCGGGCAAATAACATACCGATGATAAAAGGAACAACGTATGTTGTTATGCGTTTTGACTGATAAAGATCTTCGTAGAATATGTGGGAGCCAATATGAGCATCCAGGTTCCGCTATTGGTTATTGACCGGAGACGTGTCTCGGTCATGTCTACATAGTTCTCAAACCCGTAGGGTCCGCACGCTTAACGTTCGGTGACGATTTATATTATGAGTTATGTGTTTTGATGTACCTAAGGTAGTTCGGAGTCCCAGATGAGATCAGGAACATGACGAGGAGTCTCAAAATGGTCAAGACATAAAGATCGATATATTGGACGACTATATTCGGACATCGGAAAGGTTCCGAGTGATTCGGGTATTTTTCGGACTATCGGAGAGTTACGGGAATTCGTATTGGGCCTTAATGGGCCATGCGGGAAAGGAGAGAAAGGCCTCAAAGGGTGGCTGCACCCCTCCCTATGGACTGGTCCGAATTGTACTAGGGAGGGGGGGGGGCGCCCCCTTCCATCCTTCTACTTTTTCCTTCCCTTCTCCTACTCCTACAAGGAAAGGAGGAGTCCCTCCTCCTAGGTCGGCCGCCTCCCCCTTGCTCCTTTATATACGGGGGCAGGGGGGCACTTCTAGACACAACAATTGATCATTGATCTCTTAGCGGTGTGCGGTGCCCCCCTCCACCATACTCCACCTCCGTAATATCGTATCGGTGCTTAGGCGAAGCCCTGCGTCGGTAGCATCATCAACACCGTCATCACGCCGTCGTGCTGACAGAACTTTCCCGCAAAGCTCTGCTGGAATGGAGTTCGTGGGACATCATCGAGCTGAACGTGTGCTGAACTCGGAGGTGCTGTACGTTCGGTACTTGATCGGTCGGATCGTGAAGACGTATGACTACATCATGTGACGCCCAGATAATTAGACTACAGTAATCCCAAGCTAAGGATGCCACGTCACCTCCATTACTGTGATTAAACTCACGTTGATTCGAACCCGATTCAAATTCAAATTTAAAACATAGGTAAACAATAAAAGTTTCCAAACTTTAAAACTAAAATGTTCGGAGTGAACTAAATAATGCATAGGTAATTATGGTGGAGAAACCAAACTTTGATAAAGCGTTTAAAGGCTCTAAAGATAATTAAAACAGTAGTTAAAACAATTAAATACATGCCTATTGAATTTTATAAAATATTAAACTATTTTATTTTCGGTTGAGAATTAAGGTGGCAGTAGTATATTTATAAATACAAATTTAGGTGCTAGTGTTTTTATAAAACTGTAATAAAAGGGAACTTAAAATAAAACAGAAAAGAAAATAAATAAAAGAAAGAAAATACAAAAGAGAAAAACTAAACTAACAAAAAAAAGGGAAGAGAAGCCCCCCCCCTGCTGGACCGCGGCCCAGCTGGCCATCGGGCCAACCAGGCCGGCCCAGGTCGGCCCCCACGTCCTCTCCCTTATCCACTCCTCCCCCCCACTCCCCACCGACAGCCCCCACCCCCCCCGAAATATCCCCCTCTCCCCCGATCTGGATCGGGAGGAGACCACCGCCGTCCCCCCCCCCCCGAACCACCCAACGCCGGCGCTCCGCCAGCCCCCACCCGCATCGCCGCCGTCGCCTCGCCCCGTCACCAACCCCGAGGTCGCCGGATCGATCCGCGCCGCCCCTCGCCGATTGGGCGCCGCCGCCCGAAGCCCGCGCAACCACCGCCGACGTCGTCCTCGTCCTCTCCCTCATCGGACCCCCCTGACCGTCCCGAGCCCACTGCCGTTACCCTACTCCCCCTCGTGAGCTCCCTCCTCTCCCTTCTCCGTCACCGGCGCCATACCCCCCCTCCGTTACGCCGTTGCCGCCCCGCCGTGGGCCGCACGCGCCGGCTGCGCCCTGGCCGTGCGCGCGCACGCGCCCCGCGCTCACCGTGGCCCTCGCGCCCGTGGCCGCGCCCTCTCCCCCCTCCTCCCCGTGGCCGCACGATGCCTGTGGTGGCCGCCGCCGTCCGCCGTTCCGCTCCGTGCCCGCCCCGCTCCGGCCAGCCACCTCCTCGCTGTGGCTCCCCCGTACCGGCGACCGCGCCCTGCTCCTCCCATTTTTTCCCGCCGTGGCCTCGCCACCACCACGCCGGCGAAACCCCCCCTCTCTCGTCGTGGCCCTGACTGGTTGCATCCAGTGCGGGCGCCCGCTGCGCCCAGCGCACCTCGCCGCTGCCCCCGTTGCCCCAGCGCCTCCTTTGGCTCGGGCCGGCGCCCGCCCCTACGCCCGCACGCCCGACCCGCAAGGCCTCTGTGCCTCAGACAAACGGGGCCCACCCCCCTGTGAACGAAAATGAAATAAGAAATAATAATAATAATAATAATAATAATAAATAAATAAATAAATATATAAGTAAAACAAATAATAAAAATGAATTTAATTAATTAATTAATTATTAACTAAATTAATTAAGTTAATTAATCCTGTTTAAATTAATCTAATTAGATAATTAAATTAACGAAACAGTAGTTAATTAGGTAACAGCCCCTGACAGGTGGGACCCACCTGACAGGTTGACCAGGTCAATGGTCAACGTTGACTGCTGACATCACTCTGATGTCATGCTGACGTCATCATTTACTATTCTGGATAATGTTGGATTAAATAATTAATTAAATTCCAGAAATTAATAAAATCTTTAGAAAATCATATCTTTTAATCCGTAACTCGGATTAAAATATTTTCAACATGAAAGTTGCTCAGAACGACGAGACAATTCCGGATACGCAGTCCGTTCGTCCGCCACACACCCCTAACCTATCGAACTCGCAACTTTTCCCCTCCGGTTCATCGGTCCGAAAACGCGAAACACCGGGAATACTTTCCCGGATGTTTTCCCCCCTTCACCGGTATCACCTACTACCGCGTTAGGGCACACCGAACACCGCATATTGCCTTGTTATATTTTGTGATGCTTTGTTTGCTCTGTATTCATTATTTCTTCCCCCTCTTCTCTCCGGTAGACTACGAGACCGACGCTGTTGCTGACCAGTTCGACTACGGAGTTGACGACCCCTCTCTCTTGCCAGAGCAACCAGGCAAGCCCCCCCCTTTGATCACCAGATATCGCCTACTCTTCTCTATACTGCTTGCATTAGAGTAGTGTAGCATGTTACTGCTTTCGTTAATCCTATTCTGATGCATAGCCTGACATTGTCGCTACATCTGTTGATACCTTACCTGCAATCCTAAATGCTTAGTATAGGATGCTAGTTTATCATCATTGGCCCTACATCCTTGTCAGTCTGCCTTGCTATACTATCGGGCCGTGATCACTTGGGAGGTGATCACGGGTATATACTATACATACATACATACTATACAGATGGTGACTAAAGTCGGGTCAGCTCATTGAGTACCCGCAAGTGATTCTGACGAGGGGGCTGAAAGGACAGGTGGCTCCATCCCGGTAGAGGTGGGCCTGGGTTCCCGACGACCCTCGACTATTACTTTGTGGCGGAGTGACAGGGCAGGTTGAGACCACCTAGGAGACAGGTGGGCCTGGCCCTGTTCAGCGTTCGCGGATACTTAACACGCTTAACGAGATCTTGGTATTTGATCTGAGTCGGCTACGAGCCTATACGCACTAACCATCTACGTGGGAGTAGTTATGGGTATCCCGACGTCGTGGTATCAGCCGAAGCACTTCAGACGTCAGCGACAGAGCGGCGCGCGCCGGATTGGACTGGAACGCCACTAGGCTAGGTCTGCTTTCGGCCGCCCACGCAACGTGCAGGTGTGCTCAGGGCGATGGGCCCAGACCCCTACGCGCTTAGGTTTAGACCGGCGTGCTGGCCTCTCTGTTTTGCCTAGGTGGGGCTGCGACGTGTTGATCTTCCGAGGCCGGGCATGACCCAGGAAAGTGTGTCCGGCCAAATGGGATCAAGCGTGTTGGGTTATGTGGTGCACCCCTGCAGGGAAGTTAATCTATTCGAATAGCCGTGATCTTCGGTAACAGGACGACTTGGAGTTGTACCTTGACCTTATGACAACTAGAACCGGATACTTAATAAAACACACCCTTCAAAGTTCCACAGACAACCCGGTGATCGCTTTTCCGCAGGGCGACGAGGAGAGGATCGCCGGGTAGGTTTATGCTATGCGATGCTACTTGGAGATGCTACTTGGAGATGCTACTTGGAGATGCTACTTGGAGATGCTACTTGGAGGACTTCAATCTACTCTCTTCTACATGCTGCAAGACGGAGGCTGCCAGAAGCGTAGTCTTCGACAGGATTAGCTATCCCCCTCTTATTCTGGCATTCTGCAGTTCAGTCCACCGATATGGCCTCCTTACACATATACCCATGCATATGTAGTGTAGTTCCTTGCTTGCGAGTACTTTGGATGAGTACTCACGGTTGCTTTCTTCCCCCTTTTTCCCCTTTCCTTTCTTTCTGGTTGTTGCAACCAGATGCTGGAGTCCAGGAGCCAGACGCCACCGTCGACGACGACCCCTACTACACTGGAGGTGCCCCTACTACGTGCTGCCCGCTGACGACGACCTGGAGTAGTTAGGAGGATCCCAGGCAGGAGGCCTGCGCCTCTTTCGATCTGTATCCCAGTTTGTGTTAGCCATCTTATGGCAACTTGTTTAACTTATGTCTGTACTCAGATATTGATGCTTCCGCTGACTCGTCTATGATCGAGCACTTGTATTCGAGCCCTCGAGGCCCCTGGCTTGTATTATGATGCTTGTATGACTTATTTTATTTGTAGAGTTGTGTTGTGATATCTTCCCGTGAGTCCCTGATCTTGATCATACACGTTTGCGTGCATGATTAGTGTACGATTGAATCGGGGGCGTCACAAGTTGGTATCAGAGCCGACTGCCTGTAGGAATCCCCTTTCCAACTCCTTGGCCGAAGTTGAGTCTAGCCATTGCAAAACTTTTACTAACTTGGCTGTGTGCCTTACGGGCCCACGTCGCCATTGGGTGGTATTAGGATCTTTTATTCCTCGACCTATACTCTGGGACTCTTATTTCTCTTCTATTCGGGTTAAATGATTTTTGCTAAATCTAACATTAGGATCTCGTTATCACTTTCACCCGGAGAGCCCCTTATTAATGATGATCGTCTGCGGCGCGTGAAGACCCTGAAGATACTCTCTGTTGTTAACCCGAGAACTTATGTTCATCGCATTTACAATTCCCCTTCCACCGTCAACCCTTATGGATAACTACCTGCAGTTGTTATTCTTACATTCATCCCCAGTTGGTCTTGTTATTACCAGATACCTCGAAACACTCGTCGTTGTCTCGATAATCCTTTGAGCTTATCGCCTTGCTGTTCCTTGTCACCTGAATACCCCTATGGATAATTCTCGCACTTATCAAGTATCCGCTCATCCCCCAGTTGTTCATGTGTTTCACAATGGCCTTCGAAATACTATTTGATCCTCCAAAAATCCTTAATAGCTTATTGCTCTGCAATACTTGTCTGCTTGCATTATGGATGCTTTCCATATGTCTGGCAATATTCGTTAGTATCCTTAGGCATCGTCATTTTGATCCTATTGATTCAGCATGTGTGCGAATGCACACAATCATCTATCAACCCTTCTAAATTATCCTTCCGGCTCAGACATCATTTTTGAACATGAGCTGGTTCTCGACCAAACTATTTGTCGTCAATTGTGCCTCTGGTATATTCAACTTATCCATCCCTACTCAGAGGATTGCTTCTGATCCTTTGTTTTGGAAATCGAAATTCCTTTATTATCTAAGCATCGAATCATTCCGATGTTCTATAATATGATGCCCGTGCATTCTTCTTCCTCTGGTTGAGTACCGATGCTCACGTCAGATCCCTTGTGGACCACCAGATCCTTTGTTGGATTTTATCTGACAACGCCCTTCATATTCAATAACCTTGTGAGCCTTTCCTCTGATACATAATGCCTTTGGTAAATTGTATCCTCTGCTTTCTTAACCATGCTCTGTCTTCGAGCTTGAGTTAATTACTTCTAAAGATTCTGGTATATGATTATAAGATGCCCCGATGGGTTGAACCTATGCCTTCCTTAATGGGTGAGAACTCGAAAGTTTTCACGAGTCGTACTCCTCTGGTATTTTGCCAGATAAAATTTCAAAACTACAACTTTATTGAGTGCGAGAAGTGAATGAAAGGTTGTGCATTGGAGAAGTGGGAGTCGACCTTGAACTTTGCGTTCATGCCCATGGACACGATGTAGATCTTCTCATCGAAGCTTCTTTTAAAATCAATTATTCCCTTGGTATAAGTTCATCTTATATCTGAGATCTGGCCTTTTTGCAATCGTGGTTCTGACCATGTTCTCCTTTAAATATCATGTCCTGTGCAAGTTTAAGCACTTGTCTTCTATAGAGCAATACCCCAGTTCAACTTCTAGTTTGATCTGTCGTCGAGTATTACCACCTGGTATCTCGAGATTATCTTGGAACTGCATAATTTCTTATGAGTTCTTCATCAAGTACTACATACTCACCGATTACAATTTTTCATGGGCTCGGAGTTATTGAACACTCAAAGACACCGATAACTGAACCGAGTCCGCTCTACGGTTCAACAACTCTTCGGTAAGCTTCTATAAGTACGAGTTGTACCCGATCACGCCATTCCTAGCCTGTTTGGCTATATCATTGTCGTGATGATTCTAACTGTGCTACCTGGTCCTTATTCTCGGAGCACCAATTTGCGACGATAGCTAAGCTTACGTCGATCCTCATCATCATATCATTCCGCCTTGAACAACAAGCTTGGTTTCGAGTTTGTGTCGTAACCGTGGTTCCAATAACCTCTTGCTCATCATTCCTTTGACTTGATGTCGTCGCTGATTGACTACATCTGCATGAAATCTCTCGACAATTGTGTCGTGATCATCATCAACCTTATGAGCTCTTCCAGGAATTCAATTGAGTTCATGTGGAGAAATACCATCCTTGCCCCTGATGATTTGTGTTACCTTTGACCACTTATTTGCCTTCCGTTCAACACAAACTCGTTCGTGTTTTGAGTTATACCTTGAGATCCCTACTATCCAGCATTTGTTCTTTCTTACCTTGGAGTATTACCATCTTTTAGTATCAAGGATGTTGTGAGGACTGCTCCACCTCTTAAAGAGTTCTTGGTATAGTGATACTACTCACCATCACCACTCTTTCATGGTCCTCATGTTGATTCCAACCGGGGTACCAACAAGTGAACGGTGTTGTTTGGATCCTGCACTTCTAGCAACCCTATTGCTTTGAAGTTAATAGTCGGCCGTTCATTCTTAGTCTATTGATTATTGAATCACCATTCCGACATTGGTCGTGCAACCCAACCCGTATTGCGGGCGCACCGTTCAACCAATGTTTAATTATGTATGTTTTCCTCGAGCATATCCCATTATATCGTTTAATCTGACGGATGATATCCCCTTATCCACATAATTGTGGAGATCCATCTTTTGGATACCTCGTTGAATTATCGTTGAGTCCATCAGCCACCTCATCATCCTCTCCTTGGGTTAATGATGAACTCTTGTTAACGGAAATCACTTCTTAGTTCATTTCCCGAGAATCTTACAGTGTCATCCCGTCAATTTGTGTTGCACCTTTCTTCTCAGGCATCCTGAGCCTGAGGTATCCTGACACCCATCATATCTGAATCTCCATCAGATATGATGGTTGGAACATATTTTCAAGAGTTATAACTTTGGTCCTTTGATGACCCGGTAACATGATGTCATGCCTAGCACCCCCCCCCCCTGGGTGGAGGACCTATTATTGTAGTATCCTTTTTAGCAAGTTTAGCCATTCTTCCCTGAGGAAATTGTAAGACTTATCCTACAAGTTGTTCCTAATGGATCCTTCCTATATCCAAAGTCTGACCTTTTGCTTGAAGACCATGTCAATGCTATCTCGAAGCATGTCTATGGTACTCCAATTTTCAACAAGAACATTTGAAGCCCAATGTTAAATGTTTCCTGCTCAATTATCCAAACACCGCTGTATGGGTAATATCATGAAATTTCTCTCCCCTACCTAAGGAGTTTTCTACATAATATCCTGTCACGGATATCATGCTCTGCTTGTCCTTGGGAAGGATATACCCCTGATATACGTGTTTAAGCACATTTTCCTTCCCGTTGTTTTGTTCAAACTTACTTGTAAACTACTTAACCGAGCAGTGGTAATCCCCTGCTTAGGTAAACACCTCGGTGTACCTTCCTGTCTGGTGTAACCCTGTTTCTACTGTTGATGACTTCCGGTAACCGCTGATGGACGAGAACTTTGCCTATTGGTCCGCCTCGTTCAACGAGTAGGAAAATGGTTCTCTTCGTCCCTCGCCCTTGGTACCGACATTGTTGACAGCAAAACCAATAGGCTATCCTCTGACATACCTTGTTATCTTGACCGTGCAAATATTAGCGCCTTCCTGCTTTTAACCCACATGGTGGGCCCATAACCCACAGTTCCACAGGATCGAAACCTGACTCTCTTGTACACCCTGTTGTCAGAGTTATCCCTCGTGCTTGACTTTGTATGTAATTCACGGGCCACTTGCTTGTTGATCTATTCTGGTATCGGACACAATACTTATTCTCGTTGCTCTGAACCCCTTCCGCACTCTGCTTCAGGCAATGAACGATTGCCTATCTGCTTGAAACCTCTTATTACACCGTCTTACTTTGCTCTCGATGTGTGTCATTTGTTCAACTCGAGAGATACTCATATGTTTATTACTGGGATAACCCCAGATGAATTTCCCTTATAACATCCTATCATTGTAGAGCTGCCCCCTACCTATTCGTAAGTATGATGGAGCTCCCCGAAGAAAGGACGACAACTTCATCATGATGCTTTGGGATAAAGAATTGAAGGCATCAACGAAAGGGATTAACTTCTTCAAGAAGATCCATTAGAATAACCAGAACCCCCCCCCCCTTACTCCCCTCTTAAATCTCGGGACGAGATTTCTTGTAGTGGAGGAGAATTGTGACGCCCGGATAATTAGACTACAGTAATCCCAAGCTAAGGATGCCACGTCACCTCCATTACTGTGATTAAACTCACGTTGATTCGAACCCGATTCAAATTCAAATTTAAAACATAGGTAAACAACAAAAGTTTCCAAACTTTAAAACTAAAATGTTCGGAGTGAACTAAATAATGCATAGGTAATTATGGTGGAGAAACCAAACTTTGATAAAGCGTTTAAAGGCTCTAAAGATAATTAAAACAGTAGTTAAAACAATTAAATACATGCCTATTGAATTTTATAAAATATTAAACTATTTTATTTTCGGTTGAGAATTAAGGTGGCAGTAGTATATTTATAAATACAAATTTAGGTGCTAGTGTTTTTATAAAACTGTAATAAAAGGGAACTTAAAATAAAACAGAAAAGAAAATAAATAAAAGAAAAGAAAATACAAAAGAGAAAAACTAAACTAACAAAAAAAGGGAAGAGAAGCCCCCCCCCCTTGCTGGACCGCGGCCCAGCTGGCCATCGGGCCAACCAGGCCGGCCCAGGTCGGCCCCCACGTCCTCTCCCTTATCCACTCCTCCCCCCCACTCCCCACCGACAGCCCCCACCCCCCCCGAAATATCCCCCTCTCCCCCGATCTGGATCGGGAGGAGACCACCGCCGTCCCCCCCCGAACCACCCAACGCCGGCGCTCCGCCAGCCCCCACCCGCATCGCCGCCGTCGCCTCGCCCCGTCACCAACCCCGAGGTCGCCGGATCGATCCGCGCCGCCCCTCGCCGATTGGGCGCCGCCGCCCGAAGCCCGCGCAACCACCGCCGACGTCGTCCTCGTCCTCTCCCTCATCGGACCCCCCCGACCGTCCCCGAGCCCACTGCCGTTACCCTACTCCCCCCGTGAGCTCCCTCCTCTCCCTTCTCCGTCACCGGCGCCATACCCCCCCCTCCGTTACGCCGTTGCCGCCCCGCCGTGGGCCGCACGCGCCGGCTGCGCCCTGGCCGTGCGCGCGCACGCGCCCCGCGCTCACCGTGGCCCTCGCGCCCGTGGCCGCGCCCTCTCCCCCCTCCTCCCCGTGGCCGCACGATGCCTGTGGTGGCCGCCGCCGTCCGCCGTTCCACTCCGTGCCCGCCCCGCTCCGGCCAGCCACCTCCTCGCTGTGGCTCCCCCGTACCGGCGACCGCGCCCTGCTCCTCCCATTTTTCCCGCCGTGGCCTCGCCACCACCACGCCGGCGAAACCCCCCCTCTCTCGTCGTGGCCCTGACTGGTTGCATCCAGTGCGGGCGCCCGCTGCGCCCAGCGCACCTCGCCGCTGCCCCCGTTGCCCCAGCGCCTCCTTTGGCTCGGGCCGGCGCCCGCCCCTACGCCCGCACGCCCGACCCGCAAGGCCTCTGTGCCTCAGACAAACGGGGCCCACCCTCCTGTGAACGAAAATGAAATAAGAAATAATAATAATAATAATAATAATAATAATAAATAAATAAATAAATATATAAGTAAAACAAATAATAAAAATGAATTTAATTAATTAATTAATTATTAACTAAATTAATTAAGTTAATTAATCCTGTTTAAATTAATCTAATTAGATAATTAAATTAACGAAACAGTAGTTAATTAGGTAACAGCCCCTGACAGGTGGGACCCACCTGACAGGTTGACCAGGTCAATGGTCAACGTTGACTGCTGACATCACTCTGATGTCATGCTGACGTCATCATTTACTATTCTGGATAATGTTGGATTAAATAATTAATTAAATTCCAGAAATTAATAAAATCTTTAGAAAATCATATCTTTTAATCCGTAACTCGGATTAAAATATTTTCAACATGAAAGTTGCTCAGAACGATGAGACGATTCCGGATACGCAATCCGTTCGTCCGCCACACACCCCTAACCTATCGGACTCGCAACTTTTCCCCTCCGGTTCATCGGTCCGAAAACGCGAAACACCGGGAATACTTTCCCGGATGTTTTCCCCCCTTCACCGGTATCACCTACTACCGCGTTAGGGCACACCGAACACCGCGTATTGCCTTGTTATATTTTGTGATGCTTTGTTTGCTCTATATTCATTATTTCTTCCCCCTCTTCTCTCCGGTAGACTACGAGACCGACGCTGTTGCTGACCAGTTCGACTACGGAGTTGACGACCCCTCTCTCTTGCCAGAGCAACCAGGCAAGCCCCCCCCTTTGATCACCAGATATCGCCTACTCTTCTCTATACTGCTTGCATTAGAGTAGTGTAGCATGTTACTGCTTTCGTTAATCCTATTCTGATGCATAGCCTGACATTGTCGCTACATCTGTTGATACCTTACCTGCAATCCTAAATGCTTAGTATAGGATGCTAGTTTATCATCATTGGCCCTACATCCTTGTCAGTCTGCCTTGCTATACTATCGGGCCGTGATCACTTGGGAGGTGATCACGGGTATATACTATACATACATACATACTATACAGATGGTGACTAAAGTCGGGTCAGCTCATTGAGTACCCGCAAGTGATTCTGACAAGGGGGCTGAAAGGACAGGTGGCTCCATCCCGGTAGAGGTGGGCCTGGGTTCCCGACGGCCCTCGACTGTTACTTTGTGGCGGAGCGACAGGGCAGGTTGAGACCACCTAGGAGACAGGTGGGCCTGGCCCTGTTCGGCGTTCGCGGATACTTAACACGCTTAACGAGATCTTGGTATTTGATCTGAGTCGGCTACGAGCCTATACGCACTAACCATCTACGTGGGAGTAGTTATGGGTATCCCGACGTCGTGGTATCAGCCGAAGCACTTCAGACGTCAGCGACGGAGCGGCGTGCGCCAGATTGGACTGGAACGCCACTAGGCTAGGTCTGCTTTCGGCCGCCCACGCAACGTGCAGGTGTGCTCAGGGCGATGGGCCCAGACCCCTGCGCGCTTAGGTTTAGACCGGCGTGCTGGCCTCTCTGTTTTGCCTAGGTGGGGCTGCGACGTGTTGATCTTCCGAGGCCGGGCATGACCCAGGAAAGTGTGTCCGGCCAAATGGGATCAAGCGTGTTGGGTTATGTGGTGCACCCCTGCAGGGAAGTTAATCTATTCGAATAGCCGTGATCTTCGGTAACAGGACGACTTGGAGTTGTACCTTGACCTTATGACAACTAGAACCGGATACTTAATAAAACACACCCTTCAAAGTTCCACAGACAACCCGGTGATCGCTTTTCTGCAGGGCGACGAGGAGAGGATCGCCGGGTAGGTTTATGCTATGCGATGCTACTTGGAGATGCTACTTGGAGATGCTACTTGGAGATGCTACTTGGAGATGCTACTTGGAGGACTTCAATCTACTCTCTTCTACATGCTGCAAGACGGAGGCTGCCAGAAGCGTAGTCTTCGACAGGATTAGCTATCCCCCTCTTATTCTGGCATTCTGCAGTTCAGTCCACCGATATGGCCTCCTTACACATATACCCATGCATATGTAGTGTAGTTCCTTGCTTGCGAGTACTTTGGATGAGTACTCACGGTTGCTTTCTTCCCCCTTTTTCCCCTTTCCTTTCTTTCTGGTTGTCGCAACCAGATGCTGGAGTCCAGGAGCCAGACGCCACCGTCGACGATGACCCCTACTACACTGGAGGTGCCCCTACTACGTGCTGCCCGCTGACGACGACCTGGAGTAGTTAGGAGGATCCCAGGCAGGAGGCCTGCGCCTCTTTCGATCTGTATCCCAGTTTGTGTTAGCCATCTTATGGCAACTTGTTTAACTTATGTCTGTACTCAGATATTGATGCTTCCGCTGACTCGTCTATGATCGAGCACTTGTATTCGAGCCCTCGAGGCCCCTGGCTTGTATTATGATGCTTGTATGACTTATTTTATTTGTAGAGTTGTGTTGTGATATCTTCCCGTGAGTCCCTGATCTTGATCATACACGTTTGCGTGCATGATTAGTGTATGATTGAATCGGGGGCGTCACACATCAACCGCGTTGTGCTAACGCTTCCGCTTACGGTCTACGAGGGTACGTGGACATACTCTCCCCTCTCATTGCTATGCATCACCATGATCTTGCGTGTGCATAGGAATTTTTTTGAAATTACTACGTTCCCCAACAGTGGCATCCGAGCTTGGTTTTATGCATAGATGTTATATGCACGAGTAGAACACAAGTGAGTTGTGGGCGATACAAGTCATACTGCTTACGAGCATGTCATATTTTGGTTCAGCGGTATTGTTGTATGAAGCGGTCCAGACCGACATTACGCGTACGCTTACGCGAGACTGGTTCTACCGACGTGCTTTGCACATAGGTGGCTGGCGGGTGTCAGTTCTCCAACTTTAGTTGAACCGAGTGTGGCTACGCCCGGTCCTTGAGAAGGTTAAAACATCACTAACTTGACGAACTATCGTTGTGGTTTTGATGTGTAGGTAAGAACGGTTCTTGCTCAGCCCGTAATAGCCACGTAAAACTTGCAACAACAAAGTAGAGGATGTCTAACTTGTTTTTGCAGGGCATGTTGTGATGTGATATCGTCAAGACATGATGCTAAATTTTATTGTATGAGATGATCATGTTTTGTAACAAAGTTATCGGCAACTGGCAGGAGCCATATGGTTGTCGCTTTATTGTATGCAATGCAATCGCCCTGTAATTGCTTTACTTTATCAAAGCGGTAGCGATAGTCGTAGAAGCAATAGGTGGCGAAACGACAACGATGCTACAATGAAGATCAAGGTGTCGTGCCGGTGACGATGGTGATCATGACGGTTCTTCGGAGATGGTGATCACAAGCACAAGATGATGATGGCCATATCATATCACTTATATTGATTGCATGTGATGTTTATCCTTTATGCATCTTATTTTGCTTTGATTGACGGTAGCATTATAAGATGATCTCTCACTAAATTTCAAGGTATAAGTGTTCTCCCTAAGTATGTACCGTTGCGAAAGTTCTTCGTGCTGAGACACCATGTGATGATCGGGTGTGATAGGCTCTACGTTCAAATACAACGGGTGCAAGACAGTTGCACACGTGGAATACTCAGGTTAAACTTGACGAGACTAGCATATACATATATGGCCTCGGAACACTGAGACCGAAAGGTCGAGCGGGAATCATATAGTAGATATGATCAACATAGTGATGTTCACCATTGAAAAGTACTCCATCTCACGTGATGATCGGACATTGTTTAGTTGATTTGGATCACATGATCACTTAGGTGATTAGAGGGTTGTCTATCTAAGTGGGAGTTCTTAAGTAATATGATTAATTGAACTTTAATTTATCATGAACTTAGTCTTGATAGTATTTTGCAAATTATGTTGTAGATCAATAGCTCGTGTTGTTGCTTCCCTATGTTTTATATGTGTTCCTAGAGAAAACTAAGTTGAAATATGATAGTAGCAATGATGCGGACTGGGTCCGTGATCTGAGGTTTATCCTCATTGCCGCACAGAAGAATTATGTCCTTGATGCACCGCTAGGTGACAGACCTATTGCAGGAGTAGATGCAGGTGTTATGAATGTTTGGCTAGCTCAATATGATGACTACTTGATAGTTTAGTGCACCATGCTTAACGGCTTAGAATCGGGACTTCAAAGACGTTTTGAACGTCATGGACCATATGAGATGTTCCAGGAGTTGAAGTTAATATTTCAAGCAAATACCCGAGTTGAGAGATATGAAGTCTCCAACAAGTTCTATAGCTAAAAGATGGAGGAGAATTGCTCAACTAGTGAGCATGTGCTCAGATTGTCTGGGTACTACAATATCTTGAATCATGTGGGAGTTAATCTTCCAGATAAGATAGTGATTGACAGAGTTCTCTAGTCACCATCACTGAGTTACTAGAACTTCGTGACGAACTATAGTATGCAAGGGAAGACGAAAACGATTCCCGATCTCTTCGTGATGTTGAAATCGACGAAGGTAGAAATCGAGAAAGAGCATCAAGTGTTGATGATTAACAAGACCACTAGTTTCAAGAAAAGGGCAAAGGGATAGAAAGGGAACTTCAAGTAGAATGGCAAGCAAGTTGTCACTCCCGTAAAGAAGTGCAAAGCTGGACCAAAGCCTGAAACTAAGTGCTTCTACTGCAAAGGAAATGGTCACTGGAAGCGGAAATACCCTGAATATTTGGTGGATAAGAAGGATGGCAAAGTGAACAAGGGTATATTTGATATACAGGTTATTGATGTGTACCTTACTAGTGTTTATAGTAGCCCCTGAGTATTTGATACTTGTTCAGTTGCTAAGATTAGTAACTCGAAACAGGAGTTACAGAATAAGCAGATACTAGTTGAGGGGGAAGTGACGATGACTGTTGGAAGTAGTTCCAAGATTGATATAATCATCATCGCACAGTCCCTATACTTTCGGGACTAGTGTTAAACCTAAATAAATGTTATTTGGCATTTGCGTTGAGCATGAATATGATTTGATCATGTTTATTGCAATACGGTTATTCATTTAAAGTCAGAAAATAATTGTTATTCTGTTTACATGAATAAAACCTTCGATGGTCATACACCCAATGAAAGTAGTTTATTGGATCTCGATCGTAGTGATACACATATTCATAATATTGATGCCAAAAGATGCAAAGTTGATAATGATAGTGCAACTTATTTGTGGCACTGCCATTTGGGTCATATCAGTGTAAAGCGCATGAAGACACTCCATAAAGATGGATTTTTTGGAATCACTTGGTTTTGAATCATTTGATGCTTGCAAACCGTGCCTTTTGGGCAAGATGACTAAAACTCCATTCTCCAGAAGAATGGAATGAGCTACTGACTTGTTGGAAATAATACATACCGATGTATGTAGTCCAATGAGTGTTGATGCTCGTGGCGGGTATCGTTATTTTCTAACCTTCACAGATGGTTTGAGCAGATATGAGTATATCTACTTAATGAAGCACAAGTTTGAAACATATGAAAAAGTTCAAAGAATTTTAGAGTGAAGTGGACAATCATCGTAACAAGAAAATAGAGTTTCTACGATCTGATCGTGGAGGAAAATATTTGAGTTACGAGTTTGGCCTTCATATAAAACAATGTGGAATAGTTTCACAGCTCATGCCACCTAGAACACCACAACGTAATGGTGTGTCCGAACGTCATAACCGCACTTCATTGGATATGGTGCAATCCATGATGTATCTTACCGATTTACCACTATTGTTTTTGGGTTATGCATTAGAGACAACTGCATTCACTTTAAATAGGGCACCATCAAAATCCGTTGAGACGACGCCTTATGAACTGTGGTTTGGCAAGAAACCAAAGTTGTCGTTTCTTAAAGTTTGGGGCTGCGATGCTCATGTGAAAAAGTTTCAACCTGATAAGCTCGAACCCAAATCGGAGAAGTGCATCTTCATAGAATACCCAAAGGAAACTGTTGGGTACACCTTCTATCACAGATCCGAAGGCAAAATATTCATTGCTAAAGATGGATCCTTTCTAGAGAAGGAGTTTCTCTCGAAAGAAGTGAGTGGGAGGAAAGTAGAGCTTGATAAGGTAATTGTACCTTCTCCCGAATTGGAAAGTATTTCATCATGGAAATGAGTTCCAGTGATTCCTACACCAATTAGTGAGGAAGCTAATGATGATGATCATGAAACTTCAGATTAAGTTACTACAGAACCTCGTAGGTCTTCCAGAGTACAGTCTGCACCAGAGTGGTATGGTAATCCTGTTCTAGAAGTCATGTTACTAGACCATGATGAACCTACGAACTATGAGGAAGCGATGATGAGCCCAGATTCCGCGAAATGGCTTGAGGCCATGAAATCCGAGATAGGATCCATGTATGAGAACAAAGTGTGGACTTTGGTGGAGTTGCCCAATGATAGGCAAGCCATATTGTGTAAATGGATCTTCAAGAGGAATACAGATGCTAATAAGTAGTGTTACTATCTACAAAGCTCGACTTGTCGCAAAAAGTTTTTCGACAAGTTCATGGTGTTGAATATGATGAGATTTTCTCACTCGTACCGATGCTTAAGTCTGTCCGAATCATGTTAGCAATTGCCACATTTTATGAAATCTGGCAAATTGATGTCAAAAATGCATTCCTTAATGGATTTATTAATGAAGAGTTGTATATGATGCAACCAGAAGGTTTTGTCAATCCTAAAGGTGCTAACAAAATGTGCAAGCTCCAGCGATCCATCTATGGACTAGTGCAAGCATTTCGGAGTTGGAATATACGCTTTGATGAGTTGATAAAAGCATATGGTTTTATACAGACTTTTGGAGAAGCATGTATTTACAAGAAAGTGAGTGGGAGCTCTGTAGAATTTTCTAAAACTATATGTAGATGACATATTGCTGATTGGAAATGATATAGAAATTCTGGATAGCATAAAAGGATACTTGAATAGAAGTTTTTTAAAGAAAGACCTCGGTGAAGCTGCTTACACATTGAGCATCAAGATTTATAGAGATAGATCAAGACACTTGATAAGATTTTTCAATGAGCACATACCTTGATAAGATAGTTCAAAATAGAACAGTTAAAGAAGGAGTTCTTGCCTGTGTTGCAAGGTGTGAAGTTGAGTAAGACTCAAAACCTGACCATGGCAGAAAATAGAAAAAGAATGAAATGTCATTCCCTATGCCTCAGTCATAGGTTCTATAATGTATGCTATGCTGTGTACTAGATCTATTGTATACCTTGCTCTGAGTTTGGCAAGGGAGTACAATTTTTGATCTAGAAGTAGATCACTAGACAACGGTCAAGAATATCATTAGTAAGGACTAAGGAAATATTTCTTGATTATGGAGGTGATAAAAGAGCCCGTTGTAATGAGTTACATCGGTGCAAGCTTTTACACCAATCTAGATGACTCTAAGTCTCAATCTGGATACATATTGAAAGTGGGAGCAATTAGCTAGAGTAGCTCCGTGCAAAGCATTGTAGACATAGAATATTTGCAAAATACATACGGCTCTGAATGTGACAGACCCGTTGACTAAACTTCTCTCATGAGCAAAACATGATCATACCTTAGTACTCTTTGGGGGTTAATCACATAGTGATGCGAACTAGATTATTGACTCTATTAAACTCTTTGGGTGTTGATCACATGACGATGTGAACTATGGGTATTAATCACATACAGATGTGAATATTGGTGTTAAATCACATGGCGATGTGAACTAGATTATTGACTCTAGTGCAAGTGGGAGACTGAAGGAAATATGCCCTAGAGGCAATAATAAAGTTATTATTTATTTCCTTATTTCATGATAAATGTTTATTATTCATGCTAGAATTGTATTAACCGGAAACATAATACATGTGTGAATACATAGACAAACATAGTGTCACTAGTATGCCTCTACTTGACTAGATCGTTGAATCAAAGATGGTTAAGTTTCCTAGCCATAGACATGAGTTGTCATTTGATTAACGGGATCACATCATTAGAGAATGATGTGATTGACTTGACCCATTCCGTTAGCTTAGCACTTGGTAGTTTAGTATGTTGCTATTGCTTTCTTCATGACTTATACATGTTCCTATGACTATGAGATTATGCAACTCCCGTTCACCGGAGGAACACTTTGTGTGGTACCAAACGTCACAACGTAACTGGGTGATTATAAAGGTGCTCTACAGGTGTCTCCGAAGGTACTTGTTGAGTTGGCGTATTTCGAGATTAGGATTTGTCACTCCGATTGTCGGAGAGGTATCTTTGGGCCCTCTCGATAATGCATATCACTATAAGCCTTGCAAGCAATGTGATTAATGAGTTAGTTGCGGGATGATGCATTACATAACGAGTAAAGAGACTTGCCGGTAACGAGATTGAACTAGGTATTGAAATACCGACGATCGAATCTCGGGCAAGTAACATACCGATGACAAAAGGAACAACATATGTTTTTATGCGGTTTGACCGATAAAGATCTTCGTAGAATATGTGGGAGCCAATATGAGCATCCAGGTTCCGCTATTGGTTATTGACCGGAGACGTGTCTCGGTCATGTCTACATAGTTCTCGAACCCGTAGGGTCCGCACGCTTAACGTTCGGTGACGATTTATATTATGAGTTATGTGTTTTGATGTACCGAAGGTAGTTCGGAGTCCTAGATGAGATCAGGGACATGACGAGGAGTGTTGAAATGGTCGAGATGTAAAGATCGATATATTGGACGACTATATTCGGACATCGGAAAGGTTCCAAGTGATTCGGGTATTTTTCGGAGAATCGGAGAGTTACGAGAATTCTTATTGGGCCTTAATGGGCCATGCGGGAAAGGAGAGAAAGGCCTCAAAGGGTGGCCGCACCCCTCCCCATGGACTGGTCCGAATTGGACCAGGGAGGGGGGGGGGGGGGCGCCCCCGTCCTTCCTTCTCCTTTTTCCTTCCCTTCTCCTACTCCTACAAGGAAAGGAGGAGTCCTACTCCCGGTGGGAGTAGGACTCCCCCCTTGGCGCGCCCTCCTCCTAGGCCGGCCACCTCCCCCTTGCTCCTTTATATACGGGGGCAGGGGGCACCTCTAGACACAAAAATTGATCATTGATCTCTTAGCCGTGTGTGGTGCCCCCCTCCACCATATTCCACCTCAGTAATATCGTAGCGGTGCTTAGGTGAAGCCCTACATCGGTAGCATCATCAACACCGTCATCACGCCGTCGTGCTGACGGAACTCTCCCGCAAAGCTCTGCTGGATCGGAGTTCGTGGGACATCATCAAGCTGGACGTGTGCTGAACTCGGAGGTCCCGTACGTTCGGTACTTGATCGGTCGGATTGTGAAGACGTACGACTACATCAACTGCGTTGTGCTAACGCTTCCGCTTACGGTCTACGAGGGTACGTGGACATACACTCCCCTCTCCTTGCTATGCATCACCATGATTTTGCGTGTGCGTAGGATTTTTTTTGAAATTACTACGTTCCCCAACATTTTCAAACCATTATGGCTAGCCGTTGCATGTAGATGTTGTTCAAATTTGAATTACGGTCATTAAATGGCTAGAAAATCACTTAAATGTCTTAAAAGGTCAAATGACCCCTGAACTTTTCCAAGTTTTTACAAGAAAATTGTATTAGTGCATGTTAATTGTAGAATTTTTTTGAAGCCCATAAGAGGAAGCTATCTCCCGTTCGTCATCAAACATGCATGGTTCCCTCTCGAAAGCATGAGCCTTCTAGTGAGTTGCTCCGGTTTGTGAGGGGTGTCTGTCCAAACTTTCATCAAACATGACATTTTTTTTACCACATCATCTTGGTGGCATGACATTACGTTAAGCAAGGTTTCATGTGTTTCTGATCATTTTTTATTTTTTTGGAATTTAAATGGCATGGCACTCCATGCATGTGTCCAAGCCGTGACACCAATATGTTTGAAAATTCCTTCCAATTTACTGCACATGGAATTAACTCGCACACAAGTACACAAAAACATGATTTTTCAAACCGTTATGGTTAGCCGTTGCATGTAGATGTAGTTCAAATTTGAATTACGGTCATTAAATGGCTAGAAAATCACTTAAATGACTTTAAAAGGTCAAATTACCACTAGAATTTTCCTAATTTTCACATGACATTTGTATTAGTGCATGTTAAATGTAGAAAAAAGGCCATAAGAGGAAGCTAGCTCTAGTTCGTCATCAAATATGCATTGTTCCCTCTCGGAACCACGAGCCTTCTAGTGAGTTGCTCCGGTTTGTGAGGGGTGTGTGTCCAAACTTTCGTCAAACATGCCAATCTTTTTACCACATCATCTTGGTGGCATGGGATTACATCAAGCAAGGTTTCATGTGTTTCTGATCATTTTTTTTAATTTTTTGGAATTGAAATGTCATGGCACTCCATGCATGTGTCCAAGCCGTGACACCAATATGTTTGAAACTTCGTTCCAATTTACTGCACATGGAATTAACTTGCACACAAGTACATAATTTTTTTTTCAAACCGTTATGGTTAGCCGCTGCATGTAGATGTAGTTCAAATTTGGATTACGATCATTAAATGGCTAGAAAATCACTTAAATGTCTTAAAAAGGTCAAATGACCCCTGAAATTTTCCAAATTTTGACATGACAGTAGTATTAGTGCATGTTAACTGTAGAATTTTTTTGAAGCCCATAAGAGAAGCTATCGTCGATTCATCATAAAACATGAATTGTTCCCTCTCGAAACCACGAGCCTTCTAGTGAGTTGCTCCGGTTTGTGAGGGGTGTTTTTCCAAACTTTCGTCAAACATGCCAATTTTTTTACCACATCATCTTGGTGGCATGACATTACGTCAAGCAAGGTTTCATGTCTTTCTGATCATTTTTTATTTTTTTGGAATTTAAATGGCATGGCACTCCATGCATGTGTCCAGGCCATGACACCAATATGTTTGAGGATTCCTTCCAATTTACTGCAGATGGAATTGACTCGCAAACAAGTACACAAATATGATTTTTCAAACCGTTATGGTTAGTCGTTGCATGTAGATGTAGTTCAAATTAGAATTACGGTCATTAAATGGCTAGAAAATCACTTAAATGTCTTAAAAGGTCAAATAAACACTGAAATTTCATAATTTTTGACATGACAATTGTATTAGTACTACAAATTTTCTCGTACATTTAAAACACACATCCGTTGCCACTTTACTCCAAATTCGTCTTTCACAGCTAATAAAAAATATCAACGACATCACACAGTTTTTTGTAGGAACTGTTTGCGATGAAAATTTGTGGGTCTATTTAAGTTTTCCTCCTTAAGCTTCGCTGGCTCGTCTGCTCTAGTGCCGGCAACCCCCGAATCAACGAATTCCGATCCCCATTCTCGCGACCACTTCTTGCAAAGATGACGCCATGGAAACACTTCATGAGGACCCGTATAGTGGATGCGTCCTCCCCGAGCGCCGCCGCATCCGCATTGAGCATGGCCTCATCCGCCTAGAGGGCGTCTACGGCAGCCGACAGGTCACCTGGAGCAGCTGAGATGGCTGCAGCAGCTGCTGCGACAGCGGCTGCAAACACCGAGAGCGCTCGAGCTGTCGTCCGTGCTGCCGATGTCGCTCTGGCCCGGGTCGAGGCCATCCACGCCAAGATCGAGGACACATCACCTTGGAATCCAGCATGCAACCCACCTCTGAAAAGGTGGCAGTGGCCATGGAGCGCCTGCTTCCTCATGAGATCGCCGAGCAAGAGTTGGAGATGCAGGAGGTGGAGGAGATCAAGGAGCGTCGGGAGGAGGAGTTGCGCGTGGCCGAGGTCGAGGTAGAGAAGAATCTGTCCGTCGAGGAATTTGTGGTGGAGTACCAATGCGAGCTCTGGCACAACCACTACTACGACTACTACAACGTTGAGGGCGGTGGCGAGGACGAGGACGAGGATGCGGTCGACTTTAGCAAGGGGGACGCGGAGTCCACCAACGACGGCATGTCGCCAAGACAAGTCATTGACATCTCATCTCACATCGGCGATGCATAGGCGGCGATTTTGTTAAAATTATGCGTATTTAGGCTTTGTTTTTAATGCTGGTCTTTTGTTAGAGGAATGTTTGGGTCAACTGGCTCTGTTTAATTACTAAAATTGCTTGATTCAGTAAGTGTGGTCTATGTGCTGTATGCTCTTTTGTGTGCCCAAATTAGCAAGT
The DNA here is from genome assembly GCF_018294505.1 of Triticum aestivum. Lineage (NCBI taxonomy): Eukaryota > Viridiplantae > Streptophyta > Magnoliopsida > Poales > Poaceae > Triticum > Triticum aestivum. The sequence goes on along the minus strand of NC_057798.1, from coordinate 263,991,411 downwards.
GATGTTAAATTATGCAATGACGTGGATGAGGACAATACCCAGGGAAATTTCCACCAAAATTTGAATTATCAAACTCATCCCATGTGCGTAAAGAAGAAGAATCGTTTGCGATGCACACAGTCATTCAAAGTGAATGGTGTCCAGCGGCACCGCCCGCAAAGTTTCCCTCCACATTTCAAATTTTTTGGCCTACCGCTGAAATATCTACCCCCGCCCCCCTCTCCCCACCCCTTTTCTCCCCGACCACAAGTCACATTTCCCCTATTTCCTCCTTCCTTCCTTCCAAAGCTATAGCTACTTCCTTGCTTGCTTCCTCGCTCTCGCCTTCTCGCATCCTACCGTCGGGATCGCCATGGTCTTCTTTGGAGACCTCTCTAGCGGTTGCTCCTCCGACGATGATTTTTTTAGCACCCGGGTATGCCTCTCTTCTCTCTCTCTCGGTTTATGACTTGGAATGAAGGGTTTTGACCAGGCGGTCGATTTGAGTCATTTCTTCCTCTTGTAGCTCTCTAAGACCATCACTTGCAACGAGTGGAGCGGGGTGTCTGAAGATCTGCATGCTCGTTTTAACCATCAATCTCCATGCGTGAAGCTAGTTGCATTTGAATTTGCGGACAGTGGGAGGAAGTTTCTGGCATGAGCAGAGAAGGTTAGCCCCGCTTTCGTTGTTACAAATCATTTGTTAGATGTGATTCAGACATTGTCACTGTGCTATGTTATTCTGGATGTTAAGACAGTGTCACAGTTTGTACCTAGTATCTAAAAATGTTGCCATCTCATCAGCGATGCCATTAGAAAATTATTTGGCCCCGCTTCAGTAGTTTGTGCAACAAATTTGGTCCAAACATCCGAGCAGCCAAGTAGTAAAATACTAAATCTTTATGGCACGAAGGAACTGGGCATCGGAGTAAATAGGTGCTTCGGAGTCCGGGTCCCTGATTTTTTCCCGCTGCATCGGCTCGCCAGTGCAGGGCACCGGTGCCAAATGTAGCAATAGTTGTCTTTACACCGGTTCTGGCATACATAGTGGATGGCCTTAGTGCTATTAGTTCAATGTTACAAAATTTGTGCATGTACACACCTGTTAGTATCAATTTGCTGTCATCCAAACACTGACGCTATGCTTTTGCAGTTATATTTAGCTTCCTCATAAAATTTTCATTTTGTTATTTATAGTATATGACTAAGAACTTGTAGCATTGTTGTAGTTAATTATAGCTTCTGATGTTTCAGAATTTGGTTGTTGTCTCAGTAGCAATTAATTCATTTGCACATTGATCTTTTTGAGAAGATATGTCATAATTAACCTATTTCTTCAGTTTTTCAAAATATGTATTTGGTGATTTTCTATGTTGGTAGAAACCCATTTCCACTACAATTGTGTCACGCCCAATATGCGACCGTATCCTAAAGGAACTTGAAGGTCCCCCCAAGGATAGAAGCGCATAATGGAGACGCTTTTGCAAGGTGGATAGCATTACATCATACCGTTACATAATAGTTGGGGATACATACAAGAGGCATACAATGCCACACGAATACAACATCATCATACACAAGAGCAACATCCGACTATGGATGAAACACAAACATAAACTCAACGACATCCACCCTGCTAGCCCAGGATGCCGACCTGGAACCTATCCCCTGATTGAAGAAGAAGCAGAAGAAGAACTCCAAAACAAGTAACATCGCTCTCGCGTCAAGATCATCGCATAACTTGTACCTGCAACTGTTGTTGTAGTAATCTGTGAGCCACAAGGACTCAGCAATCCCATTACCATGGGTATCAAGACTAGCAAAGCTTAATGGGTAAGGAATGAATAAGTGGTGAGGTTGCAGCAGCGACTAAGCATGATATGGTGGCTAACATACGCAAATAAGAGCGAGAAGAGAAGCAACGGAACGGTCGTGAAGCTAGCAATGATCAAGAAGTGATCCTGAACTCCTACTTATGTCAAACATAACCCAAAAACCGTGTTCACTTCTCGGACTCCGCCGAAAAGAGACCATCATGGCTACACATGCGGTTTATGCGTTTTAATTAAATCAAGTGTCAAGTTCTCTACAGCCGAATATTAACAAATTCCCATCTGCCACATAACTACGTGCACGGCTCTCTTAAGTTTATACCCTGTAGGGGTGTCCCAACTTAGCCCATCACAAGATCTCACGGTCAACGAAGGATATTCGTTCTCCCAGGAAGACCCGATCAGTTTCGGAATCCTGGTTTACACACTACAAAAAAAATACACTTCCGTGATGATACATGTTTGTCACAGTAGGTCGCGTTTTATGTCATGCATGTACATACATGACAAATTTGTGACAGAATCCAGATAGTCATACCTGTGCTGTTGTAGAAGTGTTCCATGACATTACCAAAATTATCATCACGGAAGTGTCCACTTCCATGACGATAAATCGCGCGTCACAGAAGTGCTTTCGTCAAGGGTGACCGACACATGGCATCCACCGTAACGGAACGCCGTTAAGCTATAGGGTCGGATTTTGGATCCGATAACCCGTTAACAGCCCCGACCAATGGGAAATTTCCATGTGTAAAATTCTGATTGGCCGAAGGGAACACCTGTCAGCTCGTCAGTGGGCCAGATGTCGCCTGTCCATTGGAGGAGACATGCCTATGATACGTCGACATGTGGCTGGGCCCAACAGAGGCCCATATAGGTTAAAAAGGCCGACCCAGTCAAAGGCCCGTAGAACTTAATCAGGTACTAGTGGGCCAGCCCAATAACGGCCTGCTTAATAAAGGCCCATTTACGGCCCGAAGCCAGATTTGGCCCGTTAATTGCTCGCCCAATATTTGGGCCCATTTACGGCCCGAAGCCTGATCTGGCCTGTTAATTGTTCACCCAATATTTGGGCCCATTTGCGGCCCGAAGCCAGATCTAGCCCATTAATTGTTCACCGAATATTTGGGCCCAACTACAGCCCAGTGACTTTCGGCCTGTTAGAGGCCTGATGTTGAGATGGGCCCATTTCATCCCGGTGTGACTTTCGGCCTGGGAATGGCCCGTGCTTCCCATGGGCCATATATGGTCCGACGGTATATCGGGCCCACTAACGGCCCGTGCTAAAGGTGGCAACAGTTAAGCCCAACGTGACTTTGGGCCTGTTAAAGGCCTGTCGCGTAATTCGGCCCATTGATGCATGTACTAAGCTTTCGGCCTCTTAAAGGCCCATGATATCAGTGGGCCAACTAAGGCCCGAGATATGTTTCGGCCTGGTAACGGCCCGTGAGCTAACTGGGCCCAAAACGGCCCGGTCTACATTTCGGCCTGCCGAAGGCCCGTCGACGACTAGTGAAAATTGAGGCCCAACATGCGTTTTGGCCTGCTAAAGGCCTGTGGTTTCATCTTGGCCATAACAGGTCAGTACAATATTCGGCCTGTTAATGGCCCAACGCTACCTGGGCCAAACTAAGCGCTGGGTCGACAAAAGGCCCAACTAAAACATAGGCCGGTGTAAGTTTGGGCCTGGCGCAATGTGTGAAGGCCCCAATCATTCGGGCCCAAGGAAGACGTAGGCTGGCCCAATTATGGCCCGCTAAAAACCTGTCCTGTTAGAGTCGAATGTTTCGGCCCGGTCGACTACATCTGATTCTTTTCAGATAGCGAATGACGGCAGTAACTAGTAGGAATTAAGAACAAACCTACTCTATACAATAAAGAAGTTACAACATAGTAACTAAGAATAAACCTACACTATACAATAAAGGATTTAAGGTATATTACATCCACTGGGCATCGAAGTTCGCCACCAGTGATCATAAAGTACAACAAAGAAGCAGATTACAAAAACTGGGCACCATTGCATCGTAACAAAATAATATTGAACCGAGACCACTTCCAAGACAGTTCAAGAAAGGTTAGCCTTGCGGGGGAACTGCTACGCAAGCTGCTGATCAAGGCTGTGAGACCGGCCTAGCATGTCGGTCATAGCTTCCAGGTGTAGCTGTTTAGCGATGAGGTTCTCATTGGTGTTCTCCGCAATCTTTCTTAGAGATAGGACTTCAAGTCGAAGTTGAGTTGCAGAATGCCTTTCTGCTAGAACTTGGGACTGAAGAAGTCGAACTAATTCAGACAACAAATTCTGTGAGCTTGTCTGACTGTTAGTCTCAAGTAACTTGAACACTACATCAAGACAAGACTTTGGGGTTGTCTCGCTATCTTCAAGATGTTTTGCCTTCTTTGCTGCAATATATGTTGGGTTTGTCTCACAGCCTTCAGCAGACTTGTGCATGCCATCAGGCATATCACCCTGAAACAAAGCAGAGAGATGACAGGTTTTGCACGTGTATAAACAAAGATGATAACTGTTCTGTCAATTCTATCCAATTTCAAATTAGAAAATAAAGAGTAAGTTCAAAATATCAATAGCATAATTTGGCATTGTTCATAATGCGGGGAGCTTCACCACACTACTGGATTACCATGTCAACATCACAAGCATAGATGAAGGGCAAAGAAAATCATTGTATCTATTTTGGATAATGTGCATGGCATGTTGTTCATATCATCAGCCACATCAGTAAGATAAAACAGGAGATGACAAGGTGCAAACGTGGGCTGCTTCACCACACACTGGATTATAGATCCACAAAACCAAGCATACATATAGGGAGTATTAAGTAATGTGCATGGTATGAATAAGGAATTTGGTTTTACAAGTAAAACTTAGAACTTACGGTTCTTACGAACATGCATTTTGGTAGAAACAGCAAACTAAACAGCAGTAAACGATAGGGAGTATGAGCAAATTAAACAGCAGTTGAGGATAAAGGCTTTAGAAGGACTGACTTACATTAACAGTTAACACCGGCTTTATAATGCCCTTCTCCATGTCAAGGGAAGGATAACTCAAGAATTTCAGCACAGAATCTTCTTCATAAGCATTGCCTGTACTCTACATTTTGTAGAGAGTAATTATAGATATGATAATACTGGAAGGGATAGAGGATAATGAAGATAAGATGCAGATTGATGCTACATAATCAACTACCAATCCCTGGAAGTACAAGCGTTACAGGACAAAATGTACTGACAAGAGCAATGGGCTACACTTCTGCACTGGCATTGTCTGTGTATTCTACTTGTTGGTAAGATTAAATATAGATCTGATCTTTTTTAGTAAATGGTGGGCGAGGGAGATAAGATGCAGAATGCTACAAAATGAACCAATCCCTCTTCCCATAATACAAGAGTGTTTTGAACACTGGTGTACTGTACAAAACGTTCTTATATTATGGGACGGAGGGAGTAGCTGTTAATGTAAGTACAGTGATAGACCACGTTCAGTCCTTACAAGAGGACTGCAGAGCTAAACCTCTTCAAAAGCATTGGGTTGATTCTAAATTTATGTAAGAGTCCATACGGATCTTATAATGTCCACCAAATGGACGATTACGAGGCTAACATGTGCAGTGATGCTACATAATCAAACAGCTATGAAAGTAAGTATGGTCATACAGGGCAAGAGGTACTCACAAGAGCAATGCAGTGTGCAGTATAGTTGCGAGATTCTGTGGTCCCTTGAGAATGAATGTTCTTCTGCTAACAGTTTTCGTACAAGTGAGACATTAAGGCAAATGCAGAAATGTAGTTCAAATTGTGATGTGATATCATAGACAGTACCTTACGCTGCAGCCGAGACCAATGTGTAACAAGATTATTCCAGTCACCGTCGGATAAATGTAGCACCGGAGACTTTACAGAAATTTCGTTCAGAGGCTTGCCATCGAAGTGCGCTTGCCTCAGGTAGGAACGATACTTCATCAACGAGTGCTTGAAAAGCGCAACCAACCCTTGCTCGTCATCACAATCCAGTTTGCTCCTCGCCTATTTAAAAGAATGAAATCTTGTGTCTTCTGTCAGCAGAAACATATGCAGTAATGACCATGAATAACATTAGTACATTACTTACGCGTAAGTTGCGGAGGAAGACTGGAAATTGTTCTGTGTCTGCGGTATAATCTTTCCATGAAGGAAAGATGCGCACAAAGTTCCTGACAACAACATAAGCTTCGTCTTCTAAACTGGGAAGAAATGGAACAGGGGTCCTATTTGCTGCAATTGGGGCTCTCTCTGGTTCGAAAAGGGATTTGGCAACTGGATTTGGTGTACTCTTTGCTGGAATGGGGGTTTTGCGTCGTACAGCTGGTGCTATGTCAACTGGCATAATCATACTGTTTGCTGCAGTTGGGGTCTGCTGAGTTGGGGCATCAGAAATGACCAGTGTAGTAGGGCTAGAGTCTGCTAGAGTTGGGGTATTTTGTGGGTCAGGTGATATTGCAACTACACCTAATGGGCTATTTGATTTATCAGGTGCCACTACCTTTTCCAAATACTTTGCTTGTGCTCCTCCACGATCAGCAATCGCCCTCTTCCTTTTGAACGTCTGATACACAAGAACAACATTTGAATGGATAAATATGGTATGATGACAGATGGAATATGTACTGAAAATGGATAGGCAGGGCGTATTCACATACACGATGTGTAAACTAAGCTAATGGCAGTTCAACAAAGTAGAAGCAATGCAAAGCATCAGTTGCAAGATATGTGCGAGCAATGTAACCTTGGAAAGTTAGAGCAAGTACCTTGATGGGTGAATAAGATAGGGCATCTTCCTCTGACTCCTCCACTAGGGAGCTACATTGACTTAGGTCTCCCTCTAGCTCAGAATCACTGTTAGGATCATATTCTGAGCATGAATCTGTAGGTGGAGAGCGTTTGCATTGCATTGCATCCAGACTTGATTTCAGTCCCTTAATGCCAAGTTTGACAGCCATGGCATTGTTCTGCTTTATTCTTTTCATGCGCGCAAGCTCATAATCATTATGATGCTGTTCAGAATCTGAGATTCATGAAAACATAAAAAGTAGTCAGATTATCTATGGAATGCATTGCGGATTCAACTCGGAGAGTGTCTCCCTATAAACCCCTGCATATGCAAAGTTCACCTCCCCAACCGTGCTGACCAGACCACACACAGAAATACAAACCCCTTATGTCTCTATAACAGGCAGGCACACATTTCAAAACTGAAGTAGGAACATTAGAATCATATGAAATTCGTATTTGAACAAATAAACTAAGCAATTATGAGTGGCGTAATGTTTAGCTTCAAGGGTGGAGTGTTGGTAGTGCGACACAAAGCAAGTAGGCAGATTGTATTCCATGTAAAAGATCGAAACCTATGTAAAAGCTGGAAATGACACTTTCTTTCTATACAATGCAGTGTTCGTTACCCACACATGATGGAAGAGATCACATAGAGAAATACTATTCACTCATGTCTACGGTTCCAGTATTTAGAAACAGGGTGGTCCACCCTAAAAGAATATTGACAACAAATATGACAAGGCAAGCATAGATGTAGTGAATCAATCATTTACTTGTGAGCTTACTAGGACAAGTATGCAGAATTGTAACTGCAGTAAGAGACCGTCCAAAATCTGAATGAAGAAGTTTGTCTAGCACTTATTGTTTGCAACTAATCGACGTGAATAATTGGATATTATATCGAATGAGTAAGAAAGACAAGTAAAATTGTCAACAAACCTGGCTTGCAGTAGTAATCTGGGTCAATGTCACTACGACCAACAATCCAAAATGACTAGTTTCTGTTCCGAGGGCCGGAATTTTGAAAACCCTGTGAACTTTAGAGGTACTAAAGATTACCGAAATACATCTGAACCATTAAGTGTAGGTAGCACTGAGCACACAACAAACCCTAATGACAGTCCTGCCTAATGAGTAATGAATCAATTAGAAAATGGGTGATGAGGAGTGGCTGCTGAGTGTTGAGGACGTATCTCAGGATAAATCGGGTTGGCTTGGTGGGTGCTGCACGCCTGAGCCCTGAACGGACTGGGAAGGTAGGCACGGCGGCGCGCCCGGGCAGCGGTGACGCTGTTGGGCGAGCGGCTCCTGGCCTCCTGTTAGTCCGGCGTCTCCTCCTAGAGTCATGCCGTCCGGGGACGGCAAGTCGCCGGCGAGGCAGGCGGCTGGGGGCGAGTAGAGATCGGAAGCGCGCAGCAGAACAGAGGGGAATCGGGGCCTGGGACGACCCAAAATCCCAGGGTGGGCCGGCCCACCGTGGGCACCCTGTAGAGATACACACCCGAGCGGCGAACATGCATTTTCGAAACTAATTTAGGAACATTTAGCTGACCAATTAAACAACTCTGTTTTAATAATATCAGATTCGTATTTGAACATCTAAGCTTGTTTAGCTTGATGGGTGGAGCAGTGTTATTATGACACGAAGCACGTATTCTGATCGTATAGTGATCATAAAAGGGGGAAACTCTAAGCATATTTTTTTAGCAAAAGAGGGTTTCCCCTCCGATTTCTATTAAAGAAACCACCACGGAACCAACATGATCAATTAAACCCTAAGCATGATCAATTAAACCGTATTATGGCTGTGCCATGGCAGATTTGAAGCTGCAAACCGGAGAAATGATATTTAGCATCCATTGTTTGCTTCGAACTAAGAACTAAATTCTAAGAGCTGAAAAGAAAGTAGAGTAACCAAGTTAAGATCTATTTTCTGGTTGAGATCAAAAAGTTGAGGAGATATGAAGTACCACCTCTCTTGCGGCGCCGTGTAGGCATCGGGGGTGCGATGGCTGTCGGTGGCGTTGAAGCAGATCTGCGACGGTAGACGGGTGCATCGGGGGATAAGTCCCGTTGCGGTGGAAGAGAAGGTCGTGTGAGCGGCCCCGGCAAAGAGGACGACGGCGCCGATGAAGCGAGAGGACGCGATGCAAGGCTATTGGTCCGTCGCCGTGGATGAGAAACGTCCATCTCTAGCAGTGGACGACGCGGTCTTGGTAGGCGCTCCGGCATGGTGGAGGACGGTGGCGATGGATGTGGTGGAGGACGGCGGCGATGGATGGGGTGGCGGACGGAGGCTGGTGTGGGGATGGGGTGTTCTAGCGCGGACGGTGTATGAATGGGAAAATGGAGGGAGAGGTACGGGGAACCATGTTTTTGGGACGCGCCTGTCTGAAATATGGGAAAGTTACGAACTTAGCCCCCGTTTAAAATTTGGACGTCTCGTCGGTTGGGGATAGGACGGTAATCTCGCATCTCGCCAATATTTGCCCAGAGCGATTTCGGGCGAGGAGAGGGTGGTTGGCGCCCATGGTTGGCCCACGGTGTATGAACGGGGCTGACAGGTAGGGCGGTTGTGTCACGTCTGAGTGAAGTTACAAACCTGCCCCTATTGAAAATATTTGCCTACATCGATTTCGGCCGAGTCGAGTTTGTTTTGCCGCCCACCGTGTATGAATGGGGAATGGAGGGAGAAACAGAGGTCTTTCGGACGAGCTTGAATCAAATGTGTTTTGCCGCCCATGTTTGACGCCCACCGTGTCGGAATGGGCTCAGAGGCGGTCGTGTCACGTCTAATTGAAGTTACTAACCTACCCCTATTTAGAGCAGTGGAAATCGGGCCGATGGATTGTCCGTGTAATGGGTAGACAGTAATTTCCATCTCCCAAACACTTGGCTTCGGGCAGCCGACGTGGGAGTGGACATTTTGCTGCTTCTTTCGAATTTTGGGACAATAAGCATCCACGTTTACCCTGGCAACTAAATTCGAATCCATTTTGTATTCCTATATGAATCTTTATAAATCATTCTATGTGTTTTTATATATCTTCAAAAGGACGACAAAGATGTATTCCACTGTCATATATGAATATGGTTTACAAATGCCGATACTCAAATTCAGAAACTAGAATCCAGTTTAAGGTGAATTCGAATATTTGGAACACTTCATGTCCAACTCAAATGTCACACGCAGCATAATGTGTACTCCCATTTAGATATGTACACAAGCGATGTATCAAGATTCAAATACCGAGTCAATCAACCAAGAATGTACAGAACTAACAGACATATAAACACTTATAGAGTATATGGATCAATAATATCAACTAACATACATAAGCCAGGCCGCTGTACTTTTTTTGGCTACAACAGCATCCTTTTTTTAGCCAGCATCTTGGCCCTTTCCGATGCGTGCCACTTATGGTCCATCTATACTACTACTATTGCTGAATGCACATTCAGCCCGATTGGCATATTTGTAGGTCTGGCACAGCAATCCAAATGAAATGTCTCCGAGTCTTATCAATTAATACAGACTTGTGCTCAAATAAAATTACAAACCAAAAAACAAAAAAACAATTATTACATGATCTCTAAAACAAATGGTTTGATTGATTACATGAACAGACAACACAAAGGTTATTCAACTATGGAAAGAACATTTCACCTATGATTTACCAAGTAGGAATTTAATTTCCTTTTTTCCTTCAGGACCTTAACAATCTGGTCAGTCTCAGCTTGCTTCGTTTTGAAATCCACCAAATATTTAATGGTTGTCTTGAGTACTGCTTGTGATTGTGCTGTTTGCTTCCTCAACATGTCAACTTCATCTCTAAGTGCAGAAGCAGAATCTCTTTCTACCACTAGTTTAGCCTCTAGAGCATCAGCAGTTGGCAATTCATAATGCACGATTGGGCCGGTGCCACTGCTGTGGGATGATGCAACGTCCATGGGGACCTCGCTCTTTGATCTTGGGCTAACCTGTTTTGCCATTAAAGTTCCGATTGGATTCAGAAAAGTTGAAGTTAGCAAAACATCTCAACTGGGAGTTATAACAGCAAACCAGTTAAACAAACAAGGAATTAAAGAGTTTCAATTGGATGCTGAAAAGTAGTTATTAACATCATTGTAACCCGCTGTTGCAGCAGCAAAGCAGTTAAACAAACAAGTAGATATTTAAGTTAAGGCAAACAGGTAATTCTTAACAGTAAGTATCAAACACATAGATAGGCGCAGTCTACAATATGATTAACAGGCTGTGCCATTATGTAATCAGTAGCAAACTAAATTAAGCCAAGCAACGTAATTGAACAATTTTGCAATAAGTGGCTAACTAAAATTCCGAGAAGCAGGTAACTGAACTTACGCTAGTTCTTTGTACAGGCACACTGCAACTTCTTTTTCGCTTACAAGGTTGTACGAAGGAGTCCATGGCATCAATTGCTTGGATACGCAGTCCCAATACTTCTTTCTTCCCACACTGCATGGGTAAGTCGAATGGTTAATCTGGTAAGATGGTGCGTCCTTGATATGTTATATGAGGACGTGTAGTCAGACTAGTTGTAGCCAAACACATCACACTGGCTTTTACTGTATATTTCATGCGATTACTTTTGGCATATCGAGATCTAAGCAATCTACAATAGGATGAAAAGACTGGCATCCTTCACATTATTGGCGAACTCAGTTCATAGAAACAAGCAATTCAACCATTCTGTGGGTAAATCAAAAGCGCCACTGGAATATTTTTCACTATCCAATCATACACGCAAAAAGGGGCGACGCCACCATAGGGGCTGGTATGGGCGGCCGCCTCAGGTGGCTGGAAAGTGTGCACCTAGTTTGAGTCGTCCAGGTTGGCCCACGCTAGTTTTGTTCGTCCCAACGCACGAGCAGGCAATGTAAAAAATGAAGAAAAATGTTTCAATTTGGATGGGCCAATAACATAAGTGCAAGGCAGGCCCTATAGCAGGCTCGCGGCCCAACGAGCGCCTCCCATATCGATCGACAGCAGGAAAAATCCCAATTCATTCGCTCCAGCCTCCAGTCTGGTTCGCTCCTAACCTAGCCGCCGCTGGACAGACCGACACAGCACTTCCTCGCGCCCTCGTTGGAGGGCGGTCGCCGGGCTTCAAGCGAACGGAAGGACAAGAAGATGAAGATCCAACCCTGGGTGTAGCCTGCATGGGAGGCAGCGGCGGCAGCACGGGCATGGCATCGAGCTTGCGCAAACGGATAGTCGCAGCTTGCAAGAGTAGCATGCGCAACGAGCAGGTACATCACATCCCTGATTATATCTAATTCAACTCTTCAATTTCTGGCCAATAGTTAAACCTGACGGTGTTGTAAAACTGCTTGTATGTAGGGAATCTATGAGAAAATGAAACCAATTTCTACTTATTTTATAACTCCCCCAATCAATACTGAACTGACTGAATCTGATGTATCTAATCAAGTTTCCGGTGCAAACATACAAGCTCATGTTGTTCTTGAGCCTGAAGTGTCTAATGAACAGACTGCTAATGAAGGATTTGATGCAAACATTTTACATGCTCCTGGTGATGAACATATAGTGTCTAATGAGGGATCTAATGCAAGCATTTTGCAAGCTCATTGAAGGATTTAGTGTCTAATGATGATCTACTATGTTGAGAGAGACAGAGATTTGCAGGCATTGATGACAAGCAAATTATAGTGCATTTTCATAGCTTGAGGAAACGTCGAGGCCATCTACCAGAAAGTCCCCGTATCATGACAACATAGCATAAATACTTTTCTAATCTGTTGTTTGAAACTATTGGCATACTTGTGCAGGATAGATATATTGATATGCAGTTTGCGCACTGGTTATACGTGCAATTACACTTCGATATTTTCAGCCAGAGAACGAATAATTCAAGCAGGTACAGACCATGTTTGTAGTCCTTGTACACCATGTTGCATTTTGTGTTTTTTGGTGCTTGCATCATTTAGTGTTTATAATCTGAACTACTTTGGATCATTAGCTGGTTTTCAAAGTGCATGTAGCTTCACATTTCTCAAGTTATGTTGATTTCCGGAGTGCAAGTGCCTTCGTATTTTTTAAGTTAAATGTTCGCCCCTGGTAACTTGAATTCGTGGATCAGCCACTGCACACAAATCATACACGAATGCCAGTACGAATTAAATGAAATGCAGGGACTTACGCTAGCTCGTTGTACAGGCTCACTGCAGCTCTGCTTGCGCTTGGGATGTTCCATGTACAAGTCCATGTTACCACTTGCTTGGATGTGCAGGCCTTGTGCTCCTTGCATCCCCCTCTGCATTTTTGACACGGCGAATGGTTGATCAAATAAGAGGAATCGACCTTGATGTTGTACCGGAGGACAGATACTTACAAGGTTATACGGGTGTGCAGGATGTGTACCAGATCCCGTAGCGCCGTCATGCTTCGCTAAAAAATGGATTTGCTTGTTTCAGATGATATCTCCAGAAGAAATAAGAGTTAAAGTCAGAGTTGCATAGGCCGTGTAAGCTAAGAGAGCAGTGAAAGGATATCCAAACATCGTCGGAATAGTGCACAAGGGAGTGATGTGTGGATACCTAGTTCGGGCCGGCGTTTGGGCATGCTCACCTAGCTAGAGTGCGGGTCACTTCAGAGCCGTTGAGGGTGATGCGCTGGCTGGCCACGCACAGATGCAGATCTTGAGTGGCAGTGGAGCGCTACGATGCGGTGGACGAGACCGTTGGTGAAGCCCCAACGGCCTCGGGGGGCGGAGGTGCGACGATGTGCTCGGTGAAGTAGCCCCGGTGAGCTGGGAGACGGCGTCGGTGAAGCGCACCTGATGCGGTGGAACTCGGTGTCTGTGAGGCACGTCGGTTGCGGCGGCCGACGTTGTCGGTGGACCACCCGGTGCGGTGGACGAGGGCGTAGATGAGGTAGCTCCGGTGCGGTGGTGAAGCGCGACCGTCGTCTTCGTCGTCGTCGTCCGGCACAGAGGTGGGGAACGGTGGGGAAAGAGACGAGACGAGGGGCGATTCGAGGGATGGCGGCAAATTAGGGATTTGAGCAATCTGGGCGCGGAAGGGGACAGTGGAGAAGAGAGATTTTGCAGGGCTGGAATTGGGGCCGCCAGATATTTCAATCCGAAACATGGAAGCGTGAACTTATATTGTCGTCGTCCTTTTTTTGGGGGGAGGGGGTGGGTGGCTGGGTGCTACGCATCCGTCCGACACACGCGACCACCCCGACAGGACTATGCTTCGGTGCCTTAAGGCACCTGCCTTTGTGTCCATGACATGTGGGCCCAACAGGTGGCTGGCCCACATGTCAGTCACCCAAGGGCAGTTGCCTTTAAGGCACCGAAGCAGCATCCACCTCCGACACGACCCTGGTCTGCCTGGTGTGCCTACATTTGAGAATGCAAACGAATCTTCTTTCATTTGCAAACGAATCTGTATGTATTACCATGCCCGTGTTTTCCTTGCAATAATTAGTCATTCGAAACGAGATACTCCATCCGTTCACTTTTGTAAGTCGTTTCAGACAACTTAAAATGAACTGTTTTGCACATTGTCTGAAATGTCTTCAAGGTCTTATAAAAGTGAACAGAGGGAGTACTATAAATTAATTAATGAGGAGTTATTTGAAAAAAAATCGAAACGGTACCCACGCTAACGTGGATTAGAGTGTGTCACATAATTAGTTATTTGAATTAGAGTGTGTGTCACGTAGTTAGTTATTTGAATTAGAGTGTGTGTCACGTAGCGATCTCCAATTCTAACGTGGATTTCGCATTTCACTGTATCCATGCTACTTTTTTAATACAAATTCATATGTATATGATGAACACCATGGTAGTGAGAAAACTTTTGGATGGATTCAAACATATGACCTACAAAATAGCACAACAAATTGAGTCAATGTCAACTTTTCGAAACTTAGTATGGCACGAATTTGAAATAATTACTCGTATGCCTGGTCCTCAGTTCAAATCTTACAATGTACACCGAATTGAAACATCGATATTAAGTCTCGTACTATGTACATTCAAATGTTGTTTTTAGCCCCCCCCCCCCCCCCCCGCGCACAAACGCTACATACTTCCTGTATCGGTCAATCTTCCTCTCCTAACCACCTTAGCAAGCTATCGGTTTCCAACACACGTTCATTCTTTCTCTCATGTTTCGATCTCTAAGTCTCTCAACTACACAACCCCTTTTTCCACTCCTGTTACCAAATGTATTTACCTCACACACCCGCCATTGCACCCCATGCCGAGCTCTCTCTCTCTCTCCCCCCCTCTCCCTGTCACCCTCTCACGCTAAATACATGCATTGCCTATCTAGCCCCCCAACCTCTCGTGGCACGCACAGCACGTTGTATATCTAGGTCACTCCCTCGAGACTGTCTCACTCTTTCTTCCGCACGGCGGGCCACACTCGCTCAATCTCGCTCTCTTTATCTGAGTCTCGTTTAACCTCGTTTTCTTTCACACACAAATGATATATCTCCCTGTTCGGGCCTCGATCGACACACTCTGTACTCTCTCATGCAGATTGTCTATCTAGGTCAGTTCATCCAAGCCGCCGCCACTCTTTCGACCTCATGGTGGTCCACGCTCACTCAATCTCTCTCTCTCTCTCACACTTTGTCTCTCTATCTATATGTCTCTCGATTGACCTCGCTTTCTCACACCATATCTTCCACGCGTTGAATCTACTACCTCTCCATCCCTCGCAAAGCCGGAGCTATTTACATTGCGAGGGGCACTCCAACCTTGGATTAATTTGTGTAGGCATTTATTCCGGTCGGTTTAGATTATATTTTCGTAGCATTCGGCCCACAACTACTCCAAACACCGTTGCAACCCACGCAACTCCCCTAGTTGATTTCCCTCTGGCTCGGTCATCGCTCTCTCGCACGTACTTTCTCGCCTTGAACATCGCACCATGGTATTATTGAAAAAACTATGTTGTTCTCTTTAATTATTATAAATAAGCTACAAAACTACACACCGATAGTCCACTTGGAATGGAACAAATTTCGACCCACAAATTAAAGTGCTACAAACTACACACCGAGGGGCCCACATGTCATGAAACAAATTTGGACCCATATACAAATTA
This sequence comes from Triticum aestivum, assembly GCF_018294505.1. Lineage (NCBI taxonomy): Eukaryota > Viridiplantae > Streptophyta > Magnoliopsida > Poales > Poaceae > Triticum > Triticum aestivum. The sequence goes on along the minus strand of NC_057798.1, from coordinate 263,975,659 downwards.
AAAAATAAAGGACGAGGATCGAACATGCGACCGGGCCTTCAAGCCGCACGTCAATAGGCAACATACGTAGAATAGCAATGTTTGTTGTACCCCCTTTGTTCACATAATGTTTTTATATTACCACAGCCTAATTAATGGATAACATGTAATATTATTTTTAGTACTATTCACCTTCACTTACTGGTGGGTTCCATGTGTGCTCTCTCTCTCTCTCCTCCCCTTCTGCGTTTAGACGCACGGGCAAACAGGAAGAACTCGCGGGCGATGTTGCCGTTGACCATTGGACGCGTTCACAAGTCACGACACCAGTTTCACGTACTAGCAGCACTAGTCAGTGTGTACGTGCAATGCATGTTAATTTGGAAGTATATTAAGTGCATGCAGATATTAACTACTAGGATATTATTTACGTGTTGTCATGTGATTAGCACTATTTTTGGCATGAAATTAACTGCACGCTAAATATGTTGAGCGCTCGACATTGAAGCAGTCTAGGTCGTTGGATGACAATGAATACATGTGGCTTGATGACGTTTTATATTTAATTTGATACGGCTCTAGCAGAACATTCAATCGATCAAACCATACATTTCGTTCAGTCTGACTCCGACTTTAAATTATTCAATGATCGATATAAAATAAACGGAAATGATAAACGTTCGGATTTTAAGCATGGCAATCCAAATGTTTTTCATGGCAAATTTAGATTACGCGGCAGCGGCGGGGGCGTCTCGCGGTGGGAAGCGGCTCCTCTGCCGTGCTCTGTGTGTCGTCGGTCCACTGACCGACGGCGACAGCAGTGTCTTGCGCCATTGTTGGCGTACTCCTGGATGTTGGCCTAACTTTAAGGAAGGCCAAAATGTTCTGGACTTCGGAGCGAGTCAACTGGCAGGAGGAGGCGACTGGCGTTGGTGCAAGGAAGCGGTCGACGACGGCCATCCATGCCGCTGAGGGGGGCACTGGCACCCGCGCGGGGACAAGCGCTGTCAACGGCACGGCGGAGACATTCGTGTGCACGGGCACCGGCACGGGCACGCATGTCAGTGCATGCGCAGGCGCATGCGCTGGCAGGTGCACGGGCACCGGCACGGGCGTGCGCGTCAGTGCACGCGCAGGCGCATGCGTTGGCAGGTGCACGGGCACGTGAAAGTTGGTGGGGACCTCGTGGAATCCCGTGGCATCAAGCTCGGCGACAATGTGCGGCTCCCAGCCCATCAATGCCACGGGGATGGGCACTGGCGCAGTTGGGGCGACGGGAGCCAGAACGGGAGTGGGGACAGGCGCGACGTCTTCTCACAAGGCCAGTTCAAGCTCGTCCCAAAGCGCCTTATGTTCTTGAGACTCTGACTGGGTGTCTTCCTCATGAAACTGGAACACTAAGGGCAGACCATCATGATGCGGCATGACGTACGTTTAGGTCAAGCTAGTTGGAGGTAGACGACAGGAGAATTGGAGAGGAAGAGAGAGGATTGTAGCGATACCGGGTAGTGCGGGGTTGATTTTAAATTGCGGCACTGGCGACATTAAAAGTGGGAGCAGTTGGGATGACGGTGGGCGGCGGAGCCTGGTCAAAGGGCTCACCTCCTGGTGAGTCTGCACAGTGGTCTTCTCCCACGCCTCCCTGACAGCCGGCGCAGCGGTCTGCTCGCATGCCTCACATCGACTCACACGCTTGCTTGGACGACACCTGCCAATAAGAAGCGGGGACTCGTGGCGGCACGTAAACGCCCACGGTTTCAATAGTGAAAGCGTTCGCCTTAATGTGACAGGTCTTTGTTCCAAAATACCTTGGCTCTTCATTTGTGCAACCTGTCATAAGCAGCTTGTCTCGAATTGAAGAAAAAACTTACGAAGTAATATTTGTGACATATCACGTGACCATGCTTAGTTTCAAGAATTTATGCTCACTTTTGGATTTTCTGAAATTTAAGATCCAGGATTCGAAACAATATCATAACCTGCATCATGCAATAAATTTTCAAGTCGTACATCTGTCCTGTTGTATTTCTTAAGAAAGGATTTGGTCAAACATTTTGCTTAGTTAGACTTCAGACAAGTTATATATGCAGAGTACTACCTCCTTTCCGGTTTATAGGGCTCAATTCAAAAATCTCACCAACCAAGGTAGATGGTGAGTGGTGGAACAATTGTTGTAGCTTGCAAAACCACTCAATTAATGCGCTTGTTTTCCTCAAAAATTGTGTTTACGAATGCATTAATTGCAATGCATGCATGCAAAAAGTACATGCATTGGTCAATTTTCTCTTAATACTTGCATGTAATGATTTATTGCACCTTGAAATCTGAACATCTGATGGGGAACAACCAAATTGAGACTTATAAAATGGGAAAACTAAAATTTTGAGATAAGCCCTATAAACCGAAAAGGAGGGAGTAAAAGGATAATCCCTCCGTACCAGTGCATTGCCTGATATATTAACTCAAGTACTAGGCACGATCAAACGGGCTCAATTCTGTGTTCATCCTGGTGTAGTAGTAGTAGTACTAGGCAATGCAGTTGACGGGTGACCTTGACGAGGGCGACCGAGGGAATTGAACCGTGCTCGGCACGGTAGGTAATGTTGTCTAGTTACTAAAGCATCCCTCCGTTGTTCATCGGTAGTCATTATGGACCGGGGACATGAGGGGAATTTCCTAGGGCTGGAATTCTGGCCGCCAGATATTTCGACTTGAAACGCTGACGCTCGACTAGTTGGGGTTGCCTAATGTGCGTACCACGCACGCCACCGAAGGACACAAGCCCATTTTTTTGGATCAACACGAGCCAAGGTCTGGCTGGTACGCCGTTGGGTCCTACCATTCAAGAATACGAAAGGATCCTTTTAAATTGCCGAACGAATCTATGTGTATTACAATACCCGTATTTTCCTTGCAAATACTAATCTCAATGTGTTAATTGATTTATGACGAGTTGTTGAATTAGAGTGAGTTTGTGATATAGTGATCTCAACGTGGATTTCACATTTCATGGTATCCCTAGTAAGTTTTCCAATGCAAATTCAAATTTAAAAGATGAACAATATGGAGGTGAGAAAACTTTGTATGTATCAAGCATATGACCACACACACACACAGACACACATGCACGAACACAACAACAATCCAATAAGTATAGTGCATCTATTTTTCCAAACCATGCATGTATGACACGAATTCAAAAATACTCCTTCTATTCCTAAATATTAGTCTTTTAGAGAGTTCAACAAGTGACTACATACGGAGCAAAATGAGTGAATCTAGACTCTAAAATATGTCTATATATATCCGTATGTGCCAGTCCATTTGAAGCCTCTAAAAGACTAATATTTAGGAACGAAGGGAGTAAAATGTAAGACATCAATGGTCCTCAGTTCAATATTTAAAATGAACATGAAACTGAAACATGAATATCACCGATTGGTTGTGCACCCCCCACCCCTCCTCCCCGGGAGAATATCATGTGCCCCCATACCTTAGATGCTATATGCCGATACGAGTTGCTTGGAGCTTGTATATCTGAGATATATCAGCTCACATGATGTGTCTTAATTTTTTTGCAGGAAACCTTGATGAGTTTGAGAATTGCACACAATTTGTACAAAAACTACTTAGATGCCCTGATCCCATATCCAACGACCTCGAAGCTCGTATCATCGTAGCATCTAAGATGAAGGAGGACATCATATTCTCCTGTATGTAAGAATATCATGTGCTACCACACCTTAGATGCTTTGGTGATACAAGCTCTTCGGAGGCGTTGGATTTGTGACCCAACACCTCCTCGGTGGTTCAAATGGTTTTTTTGTAGAAAAGCCCCAAAAGAGTTCAGCCACTGCTTACAAGCACAAAGACTACTCAGATGCCATTGGATCTCAGATCAAACGACCTCCAAGCTCGTATCACTGTAGCATCCAAGCTGCGGTAGCACCTTATGTTTTCTCGCATGGGAGAGTATGAGGTGCTCCCGCACCATAGATTCTATGGTGATACGAGTTCACTGAGATCTAACGGCCCATAGTAGGAGGTTTGAATGTTTTTGCAATATACGGCTGATAGAGTTTGGGAAATGCGCAGAAAGTACAAGTACTACGCATGTGCCATCTGATCACTAATCATACGACCTAGATGCTCATATCACCGCAGCGGGTAATTAAGCTACGGGGAGCACCTAATATGAGCACCGGGGAGCCGTTGGATCGAAGATGCAGCGGTACACCCGAGGCCTGAATGTTTTATTTGCAAAAAAACCTTTGTAGAGTTTGGAAATTGCGCATAATTACAAAGACTACTCCCAAGCCATTTGATCTCACTTCCAATGGTGTAAAAACTCGTATCACCATAGTATCTAAGCTACGGGGTGGATGTGATATTCTATGCCGCTATCATTTTTGTTCGTAAACTTGCAAAATACATGTAACTTGTGTCGTTACTTGTCTAACCGCGCAAAGTGTTTGTTTAGAAAAACCATCCTACATTGAAATATCGGAACAACACACGGGGGTCCCACTTGTCATTAGTAAAATTTGGACCTAAAACTAACAAATCTTAAAGACGAGATTCGAACTGGCAACCTGGACTACAAAGCGTAAGTCGATAGCCTAAAAAACAAACGGTTGTTGGCTTTGTCCCATAACTTGATTTTATACAGTACTTGCGTTGAGTAGAGTAGAGGGAGTGCCTCGTCAACACATGCATGACCGTTGTCTCACTTACTGGTGGGTCCCATGTCTGCGATCTCAATCTCTCTTCTCTCCATCGTCTAACCTTTGCACGGGCACACACGAAGAGCAGCGCTAGCTTGCCGTGGTGTTATTACAACTAAAAAAAAGCTTGGAAAATAGAAGAATCGCCAAGAACAAGAGACGTTGTGGCTGGTCGAGACGGAGCTAACCGTGCCATGTTTGCATGATGAAGCTGTGTGGCTAGTGGGGTGTTTTCGACCGACTGGCTGGGTCCCGAGGTTGAACCATAGGTGCTACGTCTGATACAGTATATTTTTACACGTACATTTTTTCTCTGTGCCGAGATGTGGCACACCCTACCGCGCAGTTTCGGGGTCCTCCCGGGTGGTGCACGCATATATTCTTCCTGACGTGGGACGCCCTACCGCGCGTTTTCTGGGTCCGCCTCGGTCGTAGCACCGAAGCAAGTAAATGAGTCGTCAAATCACGAAAGACCACCTTTCCTGCCGAGTACATCAGTGAAGCACGGTGGCTAGCTAGTTGGGCTAGTTTGACCGATTAGCCAGGCCGCCGCCACATTTGTTTTTTCGCCTCTTTTTTTATCTACTTGCCGGCAGGTAAATTTAAATATCCACCGTGGCATTGCTCTGGTGGTCGGGTGCGGCAGGATTTTTAATTTTTTGATTGACGGGAGCAGGCGCGGCAGGATTTTTATTTTTTTGATTGACGGGAGCAGGCGTGGCAGCAATTAGTCATGATGACTCCGCCTGTAAAAAGCCACTGCTCCCTGATGTGAGAAGTCATCGACTGGTGTTTTACCGTGGTGAAAACCAAAAGATTCCCTGCTCCTCGGCTGGCTCCCTCCGCCTTCCCGTAGATTGCATTGCCTTTCAGCCGTTTCGCCCCCTTTTCTTCCTCTCCCCATTGCTTCTACCTGGTGCCATGGCAGCGCAACAGATCACGGAGTCCGAGGTGAGGCGCCTGACACAGGAGCTCCATGCCAAGGATGCGGAGCTTAGGGCCAAGGACGTGGAGCTCCGTGAGCTCAAGGAGGAAAGGAGTGCCATGCTCCTCCGCTATGTGCGGGAGTTCACGGAGCTTCAAAAGCGGCAGTCGTCCACCCCAAAGATGCTCGAGGCGTCAGCGGTGTTGCTGCAGAAAGCGGGAAATACGATAGGCCGTCAGGGGAGCCGGCTGGAGCGCGAGCGGGCCGATCATGACGAGGTCCAGGATCGCCTCAGCCACTTGGTGAACCAAGTTGCCACGCACGTGTTGCGGCTGCACGATGCCTACCATCGTGCCAGCGCGATGATGCCGGCCGTCGGGCTAAACCCGTTCGACCACCCGGTCGACTTCAATGAGCTGCGGCTTCCTGACCTGGTCTCCTTCTTCACCTATATCTCCGAGGAGCTGAGCCGTCTCCGCGCAATGGTGGGGGCTGAGCTGGACAAGGATGGGTTGCGGGCTGCCGTCGCTGTTGCCGGGCGAATCCTTTCAGGGCTCCATCACCGAAATCCGTTCGTGCCATTGGACGCTGTCTTTGACGAGCTGGCTCCCGTCGACCAGGAGCAGGCCCTATGGGTGGTTGGACCCTACATCACCAACGTCGTGCGCCTCAAGAAGCAGAGGGACTTCGGTGGTGTTTAGGCGCCCTCTGCATGGGCATGTCCATGTCTCGGCGCAACATGACCGTTGGATCAAACTCAGACGGTGCAGATCAATCACTGTAGCACAAAGCGTTTGGGTGTGTTTGGTTGCATTCTCATCTCAATATAGTTTTTTCCTCTTCGTGTATTTTTGTCAACCTACTAGTGTGGACTCATGCACCCTTCATGCCCTCTGCCAAACACCCAAAAGTGGGTCGAGAAGGGAACTTTTGCTCCTATCCCGTGCACCCTTCATACACCCTGTCTAACACTATTGGATGTGCTTCATATGGTTCATGTTTCGTGGAGTACTGTAGCACCGTACTCTCTGTGCGCTATGGACCTAGTTCTGTTAACATTGATCTCACCGTTAATTCTCGACCGGACAGTCGAAAAAGCGGTACTATGTTACATATAGGAGTAGTTGACATGCGCACAACATCATTTGTTATCGTCATATCTTACTACACTAGCAACAAGATTGTGTAGTACTGACGTATGAACCACTGCACATGCCTAGTAGTAGGAGCACTGTGTATGTTCAAATGGCTGCCGTGTTTCGCACTCCTCCGTCGTAAGAGTGGAAACGCTTGCTGTAATCATTTTTTCTTCAGAATGAAAACAGTGGACACGCTCTACCGTGCGGATCCTCCTCCAGCCATGCACTAAATTACTCACTTTTGCCGACATGTGGGACAGCCAGCACCTGGGTCCACCAGCCATGCACTAAATTACTCCGTAGTAGAGTGACGGTAGACTACCTCGATCGAACCGCCGCAGTAATGCCCAATGAGCCGTCAAATCACAAAACCCCCTCCTTTCCAGCAGTAAGTTGGACGAACGAAGCAACCATCATTTCACTCTTCTCTCTCAGCTTCCTCTCTTGAAGAAAACCCCCACTCGCTTCGCTTCTCCCTCATCTCGTTCCTCCTTTCACTCTTCTCTCTCAGCTTCCTCTCTTGGATGGACGCCGGAGCACCGGCCGACGTGATGTCTATGGCTCTGGCCAAAACCGTCGAGGCTCATGGTACGAAGAAGCGCAAGCACCCCGCCGAGACTACCACAGACAAGCTCAAAGCCATCGCCCTGTCCAAGCCCCCCTCTCTGGGATCCCTCATTAAGCAAGTCCAGGTAATGTCTCTTGTTGACGATCTTTTTCTCGATCTTGATCGTGTTTTTTCATCTAACACGCAGTACTAGTACTGGTAGTACAACTTTCTGGGTGATCTTGCATGTGATTTTAGTGTGACAAATGACGGTTCTAAATTCCTCTTTTGACCAAAACATGCGAGAGGTTGACATTGATTTCTTATAGATTACTTTCAACTACAACCTCTGTCCCAAATTTCTTGTCTTAGATTTGTCTAGATACAGATGTATCTAATACTAAAATGTGACTTGATACATCCGTATCTAGACAAATCTAAGACAAGAATTTTGGGACGGAGGGAGTATTTTATGAACATCAATGCTACCTTTTAAGAGGGTATATTTGCCTCAGTAACTTGTGTTATGGATATTGCATGTAATCCCTCTGCTCTCATGCCTTTGAAGACATGTTCTAGTGTCTTTGTTCACTCATTTCTGTGCGTATATGTAGTCATATATGGAGTATAATATCGAAAATCATCTTATATTTCTGAATGGAGGTAGTAATAAAATATGGTTTCTATTTGAATTAGAACCAGGTCCGCAGTGGAGATGAAGTTCTCAAAGTCATGCCGTGTGAACTGGAAGACATGATGATGAGTTCTACTGCTGAACTATCTAGCTGCTGTGTCCTTGTCGCCACATGTCCTGAACTAGTGTTTTCCTGTAGCATTGTTGTTAGGCGTGTTCTCGAGGTTGTACTTGACCACAACAATTTCCTGGCTGTGCCTTCGATTACGAAGGGTGTGGTTCTTGTAAAGCTTCCCAACAAATCTGATGCGGCCTGTCTTCATCATCATGTTTATGAGTGGAAAGATCACTCTGTTAGGTTCTCCAAGGTTGACAAGATGGTGATGGTGCATGTAGACATCTCACACGAAGTCCATGGCCAAGTCAGTTATGCGGGGTTCATCCCGTAGGTCAGTGGCAAGAAATAGTCTGCAGAGTTTAGTTAGTGCAACTTTGCTTGTCTGTAGTAAGTACTATTGTTCAGTACTTGATTTGTGTTTGTGAACCATGTATTTTTTATTAGTACTGCCGCTTTTTGTGTGTGGTCAGTCCTGAGAATGGTCTATGTTAATGTCTGTCCACTCAATTCAGTCTGTACATTTTGAAGTATCCAGATCATATTTTTTGTGAGGACGGTTTATCAATTATGGTTACACTCCAATATTTGTATGCATTGCAGGGTTTATCGCACCCACCAGGATTTCCAGTCCCATGGATGTTCGGTCCATACGATTTCTCACGACCTTTGGACTATCCTGCTTGTGGGAGTAGGCGGGGCCCCTGCATGCCATGCGTAGTTGGACGATCAATCTTCTGTTTAGTACTTCAACATAGTGATTTCCTGGTAAGGATTCACCCATGTCACATTAAGTAAATCTTATTGATTTACTGTCTAAATCTTATTGATTTAATGTCATGTTTTCTTTCTTTTCCTACAATTTTATGATGCAGGTTTTGCCATGTGACAATCATCACAGAATAAACCGTTTGGTTTGCTCTATGATGGCTATTTTTTCAGGTTTCACTTCTTATGTCGTGTCAGTAATGAAGGCACTGTCCATCACTTATATTACTAGAAAAAATTGGATCAGTCTGTTGTCTGAGTACAAGCTGAATCCCTATGATGAACTGCAGTTTGGTTTAACAAAAACGCCACAATTAGTCCTTCTCGCGTTTAAAAGAAACGAAGAAAAAAACTGGATCACGGTCACGGATCCTAGTTAAGTTAGAAAGCTGATCATAGCAGACCAGACACGATTGCCGCTGTCTCGCATAGATCGAGCACCGGCAGTTGCTCTAGCACTAACAGCGGCAGCAGCTTAGTCTGATCCAGCTGAGGATTGGGCACCGACCGCGTCAGCGGATCAGTCTGATCTACCGGAGGATCGGGCATCGACACCGGCACCTGCTCCGACACCGGCACCAGCTCTACAAGGAGCACCATCTCCGGTAGCAGCAGCGGCTGCGGCACCTGCACCAACACTTGCACTTGCATCTGGTCCGGCCCGTACAGTTGCACCGGCAACAGACTGGGCTGCAGTTCGCACTTCATATACCAAAGTCCTTACAAAAACCGACATGTCCACCTTCTTGGTAAGCATTGGCCGCCCAAGTGCTTCGTTCTTTTTTCTTTCCATGTTGTTTCACATGATTCACTGTGTTGATCTAACTGTTTGGGTATGTCTTCTTGTTTGCAAACAGAGAATTCCTAGAGCAATGAGGGAGTTGTTCAACAATCCGGGCGACCGCGGCCAAGTTTCTCTTACCATGCGCAGCCTAGGTGTGAATGAACCTGCTCAATATGCCGTAAGTACAAAGGATGGTCGCATGATGATTGATGCTAAAGGATGGTCAAGGTTCAAATCTAAATCATATCTTGCGGTAGGGGATGATGTCAAAATCGAACTTTCTTGGCAAGGAAGCTGGTCCAAATCAACTTTGAAATTCTTTAGTAGCAGCACGCAACTGCCGAACTGATCTATCCTCCGAGAGATTTTGATGTAATAATCTGGCATGGTGAAACAAGTGTCCTGTGTGTATAAGTAGTACAACAGTATTATTTATCACATGGTATATCGTTGATAGAATTGCAACTCCAATTGCTGGTTAGGAACTGTCACTCAATTTCATTCCAACAGTTGCCGTGCTTTATGCAATTTTGTGTATTTGCCTTGCGACAGCATCTAAAACCAGCGCAATACCGATCGCTTGCAATATGAAAAGCACTGAGGTAGAACACATGGGCCCCAAACATGCAGGGTCAGCCTGCGGCCCAAAGTCCAGAACCGTGAGCCTATCTGAGTATTATATTCTCAGCTGAACCCCCATAAAAAAAGCTGAACCCCCATAATGCCCATGCGTTGCAGAGGGATTATATTTCTCGGCAAGGTGAGCCTGTGATATAAAAGATTTGTATATTTCTTTATAGAGGGAGTATCTCTCTCTCAAAATATATATTTATGTGTAACTAGTTACTCTTGTCTTTCTACTTCCTTTTGCTGATATGTGGGGCAACCGGCAACGGGGTCCACGTGCCATATGCACAAATTAGAGTGCACAACTTCACGGTAGACACACCCCGGTCGTAGCGCCGCAGTAATGACCAATGAGCCGTCAAATCACAACCCCCCTTTCCAGCTTTAGCAGTAAGCTGGACGGACGAAGTGGCAATATTTCACTGGGCCTGAATCCCCTTCTCCCGCGTCTGCTTGTTCAGAGAAAACCCCCGCTCGGCGATTGCATAGGGTTTTCTCATGGAGAACCAGGTATGAATTCTTCATCCATCCCCGATAAATCCAAGTCCCTTGGTCGCAGGTAATCCTAGGATGGCAGCCGCCACCATTGATGCATTTTTCTTCGTACTGAATCTAGTGTGTTTCAGTTGCAGTGCCCAAAGTGCGAGTACCCTATAGATTTCTGCGCCCTCGGCGAGACGCCACACTTGTTCCTTCTCATCCTAACACAACATTTTGAAACGTGCATAGTATGTTCCTAGAATCCTCTTCTCTATCCGGGAGGGTGGGTTGTTTTTTGAACATGCTGTGTTCTCATATTATTTTTCCTGCAGTGTATTATTTGCTCTGCCAGAACACATGTACTCAAGATGCTCGGCCTTGCCATAACTGAATACACTAGTTTAATGGTCACAGTGAAGACAAGCCATGGATATTACTTCCGAGTTGGGTTCATGAACCAAGAAGATCGCTACTTTTTTTATGGCCGAACTTGGATAAACTTTCTCAAGTGTTACGGACTGAAAGTTGGCGCACAAATGTTGATGGAAATAGCAGAACCTGGTCTCATCTTCACTGCGATCTTCCACCCCGACGTCGTTCCAATTGTTCATCCATGTTAGTTTTGTATTTGGTTCTTGCTTGTTGCCTCGATTACTTCTTAATCCACCTATTCTGTCTAACTAATCACAATTTAACTTTAGAAGTAGCAATGAATCTCTCACGAAGATGCTACTTCTAACTAATATTTACTTATAATTGGTGGCACGTGTAGGTTTTTCAGAGTTAAGCAGTCTGCTCGTTTGTTACTCTGAAATAACTCGGCTGTTACTAATGGCACTAAAGTTGACTGGATCGACATCCACAAGTTCCTACACTTTATTGATCGTCTTGAGGTCCTTGTGGGGCGTTTCAATGGTGGAAGGCCACGTGGGATACGTGTGCCACTGCTGCACTCGTTGAACAGGTCCAATTGTGTCGAGAAACTTATGGTACGAGCTGTTTTCTGTTATATATGTTGTTCATAAACTATTGCTTATACACAGTTTTACAGCTGTGATCTTCTTGAAACAGGAACTGCAGAGTTCTATTGTTCCTATACAGATGCCTGACCATGGCCGGGTAAGACTTGCACTTGGTCACAACATGATGTTTATGTCGACCTACTCAGTTCCCCTTGGAGGTGAAAAGATACTTATTCATGGGTGGTCTCAAATAATGAAGGCCCGTCCATATTGGAGAATAGGACAGAAGATTATGTTCATGCTTTTCCATGGCTCTAAAGCGAATATCCTGTTTATTGACCATGTTGCGAGATGAAGCCGCTTTCAGAAGGTTGTGGATGCGCGGGGTGGCGCCTGGGCCTTGTCCTGGGGCTTGGCGGCCTCACCCTTGGTTAACTGTAGGCAAAGTAGCACTGTTCGAGGCGTGCTTTGTACGGTTGAACCTGTATAAGTACTCATACTGCTTTCAGCTTTGGTTGTTAAGTGCCCCTGCTGGTTTCAGTTAAGGTTGTTAAGTACTCCTGCTGCTTTTACAGTCTGTCGTGTTTCTTCAGTCCTGTCTTCCTCCAGCCGCCAAAACCAAACCAGCACCGGCGGGGCCGCCTGCTTCCGCCTCCCACGGATGGCTGCGCCTCAGCGCATGCATCGCCGCCCCACCGTCTCCTAAATCGTTAACGCCGACGTCCTCCATGCGCTTTGGTGCACTCGCCGCGACGCCGCCCTCTCGCGTTGTCAACATGGTCAACAAACAACAGGAATCGGCAGAAGTACGTGGAGAGGATGACAGTGGGGACCCACCACGTCAGCATATGGAAAAATAAAATGCTTCCTCCTAGTGTTTTCCTGACATCTGGGACCAACGACATTGTGAGCGTATATAGTCGATAGACAAGAGAACAACACAAGATCGGCTGACACCTGGGAGGTAGCTACTCGAGCAGTATTTTTTTGTTTGGTATTGTTGAGACGGAGCAGGGTTTGAACTGGGCTGTGGCCTGTCTAGCCCAGGCTTATATTTTATGTTCACCATGTGACCAGCCCAGCTATTTTTCTTTGTGAAAATGAGCCCAGTTTATTTTTTCTGAAGAATACCATATCCAGGCCTACATATTTTTCTACGCCCTGATGGGCTGCAACTCTTTCAAGACGCCTGCAAATCTTGAAAGTTATATGAAATGGGTTGTAAATATAAAAACAGATGACAAATTGGCAATTACTTTATAATTTCTGATTTTTTTTTCACATTTTCAGATTCCTATTTCATTGGGCATTAACCTAATTTAAATATATCTTCAAAGTACTTTAAATCTGGCTCGACATTTCAGTATTAAAAATAGTTTGGAACCCATAGAAATATGCGAAATTGGCCCTGGTCGACCAAAAAAAATCGACTGCAATAAATTGCATAAGAAGTTGCCATGAGCTATGTATAAATTATTAAAAAAAAGAGGGAGTGGTCTGACTTGTGGGCCTGTTTAGTTGACGCGTATGCAAGATTTTTTTAGTTATTATATACTACGTCAACAAACGATTCTAGCAGACGTAACCGTTGGATGTTAATCCAACGGCCATCGTGTTTCTTCAATCTCTGATTTTCTTGCTCCAGCCGCCAAAGCAGCGCCGGCGGGACCGCCTACTCCCACCTCCCGTGCCTGGCTGTGCTGCCACGCAGGCCTCAGCGCCCCCTACTACTCCCACCGCTGGCCAGGGCATCCCACTACTCACCCACAGCCCATGTTATTCTGCGGCGACGATAGCCTCACACCGCAGCCGAACCGGTGAACCCACGTACTCCTCTCCGCGCGGGCTTCCACTTCCGCGTCTTCCCCGGCTCTATGTCATCCCCTTCCTAGACCTCGCCATCGTCCACCGCCGTGGTGCTCTCGGCGCAGCGTGGTCAATGTGGTCAACGACCGACTTCCATTGAAAGAGTACTGTACATGGAGAGGCTGATAGCTGGGTCCACGGCAGCCGCAAGGAAGTGCCTCCTTATTACGCGCAAAATAATTATTCCTCCACCTGACAGCGGGGACCCACCGGACAGGCCATCGTATTCCACGAAAAAAACATTTCCCCTGTCTGCTGGGACCCACCATCTACATCTTCGCATGCAAGGAAGTGCGTCCGAGAAAAAAACGATTCGCCCCCCTGACTGCTGGGACCCACCAACTACATCTTCGCACGCAAGGAAGTGCGTCCGGGCAAAAAAAATGATTCGGCCCCCTGACTGCTGGGACCCACCAGATACATCTTCGCACGCAAGGAAGTGCCTGACAGTTGGGACCCACCTGCTCGAAGCGTACGTAGCGTTGTCATTCTAGTCGCGAACGTGTACATACATATATACTGGTCGATGTAGAGGTGCGCACGTGTCGTAGTAGAGGCGCGCATGTGTCGTAGTAGAGGCGCGCACATAGCATGTACACGTACGTACATCAGTGAGGGTGCAAGAAAGAAAATACAACCACGTACGTACATACGGGCAGGGTCTCGAACGCCTACTCATGCATACGTACATGGCTGGGTCGGAACGGAGAAACAGCGTCGTCGTCGTGTTCATGGGGAGCCAACCGGCTGGGTCGGAACGGAATGCATGGTTGTGTTCATCGGGAGGGCTTGGACGGAACAAGCAATGGAAACGAGGCCTGGCGTACCGCACAACGGAGGAAACGCCTTATGTTTGACCGGCCACGTTCGAAACGGGATCCTGTTGATCGGGAGGGGCCTGGCGTACCGCAAAATGGAGGAAACGGACCTCCTATGGTCGAAACGGGGGTCCTGTTGATCGAGAGGGTGTGGCGTACCGCAAAACGGATGAAACAGACCTCCTAGGTCGAAAAAGGGGTCCTGTTGATCGGGAGGGGTGTGGCGTACCGCAAAACGGACGAAACAGACTTGTGTTGGAGCGCTACGGTCGAAACGGGGGTCCTGTTCATAGGGAGGGGTGTGGCGTACCGCAAAACAGGACTCCACGGGATATTGTTCATCTCCACCGTCGACCTCCTCCAGCCTCCACGGGCTACCGTCGACCTCCTCTAGCCTCCACGGGCTCCTGTTCATCCAGCCTCCACCATGCGCTACTCCACCGGCTACTGTTCAACCACCCCTCCACGGGCACCCCTCCACCGTCTACTGTTCATCTAGCCCTCCACACCACGGGGTCCTGTTCAACCACCCCTCCACGGCCACCCCTCCACCGTCTACTGTTCATCCAGCCCTCCACACCACGAGGTCCTGTTCATTCAGAGGCAACGCCACCGCTCACTGTTCATCCAAACCCCCCCGCAACGCTTACTGTTCATCCAATCGATCGGCTTCAGTTAGCAGCAATAGCGAAGGAACGCTCGATCGGGTTCAGTTAACAGCCATCGATCGATCGCTCGGGTTCAGTAACGCGTAGCCTGCAGTGCAATCGCTCGGGTTCAGTTAGAGCCCAACGCCTCGCTCGGGTTCAGTTAGAGCCAACGCCTCGCATGTGTATGAGAGAAACGCGCATCTCTCAGCCCCCGACCTCCCATCATAACCGGTAACTCCCCGAAATTTTCCTTCCCCCTCGCTTCTACCACGGTTTTTTCTGTCATGGACGGCCCAAAGAATGTCATGCAGCTGCGTCTCCGGCCCGCCCAGGAAGAAAAGCCCATTTTCTGTCATGATTTTTTGCCATAGAAGTAGGAGCCCACCACATCTATGATGATACCTGGTTTTGTCACAATTATAGTCATACAAGTCTGATATGTATGACAGAATTTTTTTTCGTTCGGCCCAAAAAATGTCACGGATGTGTCTTTTTTTGTAGTGACAAGACATTTTTACAATGGTAAAACAAGACCAGCAAATCCGCCTGATTTGCCGAAAAAACCCGATAGGAGCTGCGCATATCTCGTTCTCAGGGCACACCGGATGAGACAGACTACGAGTAAAACCAGACTTCAAGTTTCCCCGAGGTGGCCCCGCAGGCGGCTCAGTTCG
>NC_057798.1:263959062-263959799 GCF_018294505.1 Triticum aestivum | reverse complement strand
TAAAGATGACCCTCGGGCTTCGGAAACCCAAGGGAAAAAGGCTTAGGTGAGGCAAATGGTAAAACCAAGGTTGGGCCTTGCTGGAGGAGTTTTATTCAAAGCGAACTGTCAAGGGGGTCCCATAAATCACCCAACCGCGTAAGGAACGGATAAGTGGTGAGGTTGCAGCAGCGACTAAGCATGATATGGTGGCTAACATACGCAAATAAGAGCGAGAAGAGAAGCAACAGAACGGTCGTGAAGCTAGCAATGATCAAGAAGTGCTCCTGAACTCCTACTTACGTCAAACATAACCCAAAAACCGTGTTCACTTCCCGGACTCCGCTGAAAAGAGACCATCACGGCTACACATGCGGTTGATGCGTTTTAATTAAATCAAGTGTCAAGTTCTCTACAACCGGATATTAACAAATTTCCATCTGCCACATAGCCGCGGGCACGGCTCTCGAAAGTTTATACCCTGCAGGGGTGTCCCAACTTAGCCCATCACAAGCTCTCACGGTCAACGAAGGATATTCCTTCTCCCAGGAAGACCCAATCAGTTTCGGAATCCTGGTTTACAAGACATTTCGACAATGGTAAAACAAGACTAGCAAAGCCGCCCGATGTACCGACAAATCCCGATAGGAGCTGCACATATCTCGTTCTCAGGGCACACCGTATGAGACAGACTACGAGTAAAACCAGACTTCGAGTTTCCCCGAGGTGGCCCCGCAGGCGGCTCGGTTCGAACCAAC
>NC_057798.1:263956193-263958849 GCF_018294505.1 Triticum aestivum | reverse complement strand
TAGGTGAGGCAAATGGTAAAACCAAGGTTGGGCCTTGCTGGAGGAGTTTTATTCAAAGCGAACTATCAAGGGGGTCCCATAAATCACCCAACTGCGTAAGGAACGCAAAATCAGGGAACATAACACTGGTAAGAGTGGAACAAAACACCAGGCATAAGGCCGAGCCTTCCACCCTTTACCAAGTATATAGATGCATTAATTAAATAAGAGATATTGTGATATCCCAACATAATCCTGTCCATCATGGAGCAATCTTCAACTTCACCTGCAACTAACAATGCTATAAGAGGGGCTGAGCAAAGCGGTAACATAGCCAAGCAACGGTTTGCTAGGAAGGGTGAAAAGGTTAGAGGCTAACATGGCAATTTGGGAGGCTTGATCAACAAGAGATAGGTAGCGCGGCAAAGCGATAGAACGAAGCAACTAGCATAGCAATGATAGTAGTGAGATCCATGGTGATGGTCATATTGCCTGAAATCCCGCGAGGAAGAAGAACGAGTCCATGAAGAAGATGAAGCCACGAAGACAAACCAAGCGTAGACGAACGAATCCTCACGATCGCAACGAAACATGAACTTTCAAGAAGAAGCACAACCGGAAAGAAGCAAACAACAAGGTAAACACACAACACATAACATGACATGATGCAAAACCAATCATGATGCATGACAAAGGCTACATGAAGCTACTCATGGCAAGAGATGATGCATACAAGAGCAACACATCAAAACAAGTTTAAATGAGGCCGGAAACAACCTATAACAAATCCGGTAAGTCCTCATATGCAAATTTCGAAATAGGTCCAGATCTGAATAAAACCTATGTTCAAGTTTTTAAACAGCAAGTTAAGATGCACCAAGATGATCTACACGAGATTCTAGTCAAGTTACATATAAAGTTCATTTAGTTCGGAGCTACGGCCTAGAAGATATGAGCAAAACAAGTTAAGCATGGCATTGATGCAAAATGCATTCAAACATCAAGCAACACTCTGAAAACATGGATGCAACATGGTAACATGAAACTATATGCAAAATTAAGCAAGTTTCATATAGAGCACACTCAAAACGGAGCAACGGTTCAACACATACACATGAAACAAGTTTAAAGGACAAGCTGTCCAAAACATCAACTAGGCATCTAGCAAGCATCAAAACAATATGCTACAGCACCTCAACATGAAAACAACAGGCATGGACATGATGCACAGGTAAAGCATGACAAAATAAGAACACTGAGCTATCTCCAGAAATCACCAGAACATGCTCAAAAGGACATGGCAAGATTGCAAATAATAACAGTTTCACAGACTTTGCAGAAATCAGTGGACATGGCAGAAATAACATCAGGTTCCAATATTTAGAGCTATCAAACAGCATGTTACAGAGAGCTATCATGGAAAACTAGAGCATGGAATGCTAATAATGAAGACAAAGAACAAAACTCCCTTACTGAACTAATTCAAAAGATCAACATAAAAGATGGAAGGATCCATGCAAACATGGCAAATGATATGACACATTCAGAATAACAGTACATGGCAGGAACAACGATACGTAGGCATGATGGTGAGCTCATAACACTCTCCACAAATCATTTAATGGCATGTGAAGGAAACCAACAGTAATATGACATAATTATTAAGCTACACATAGCAAGAGAAAGTTCATAGGGCGCATGGATCACTAGCAAAACACATGGCAATACTGAACTTAATGTTAACAGGCTGACAACAACATTATTTAGCAATTTGAGAGAAAGATTACAATAAGCTACAACACGCTACAAATTCAACCAAGGTCATGGGTGGATAGAGCATGACATGTATAATAAAACATCCTTAGTGAAGATCTCCTGATTATGCATAGAATGACTTGTAGCAGCAGGTTTAGATAGCATCATGATATAACAGATTCAGCCTAGCAAAATAGTAACATCAAGTACCCTACTTCACAAGCTTGATGCACTCACCACAAGGCACAAAAACTACATGTATTGCACCACTGTAAGATGGAATAAAAATGTAGACATCAAGCTCATAGGATGCAAACACAAAATGCAACAAAAATGACAAATCAGCAAGTTATAACAGTCTCAGCAGGTTAACATCATATAACACTCTTGCAACGATGATTAGGGCATCAAGATTGACCCAAACAAGCATGTCACAATGGAATGAAATGTAGAGCATCTCACAGTGAACATTTTTATATATCATATGCATGAATCGCAGATCCGAGCATGAAAATACAGCAGGTCAAATCTACACATATAAGATGATTTTTCTGGGGACTTGGACGAAAATCACCCCGTGAAAAGTCAACGCAGGACGGGACGGTGCGGGATGGAGGGATCCGGGGACGCGGGACGCCATTTGGTTCACCGAACGGGTGGATCTGATCCCGGTTGGCGCGGACTTCGAGGATCGCCGGGGAGCTCGCCGGAGTTGAAGGAGGCGACCGGAGCTTCACAGGAGTAGGGCCTGCGAGGGTCAGGGCGCCGTATCCGGTCCGGCCCGACCTGATCCGCGGTGAGGTGGCGGCGGTCGCGGTCGAGGCGGGCCTTGGGCGGCGCGCGCGGGAGGGCGCTGGGTTAGGTGGCGGCGGTGTGCCGTGGCGGCGACGGGCGGCGGGCGTCGGCGGGTGCGCGGGGCGCG
>NC_057798.1:263951606-263955829 GCF_018294505.1 Triticum aestivum | reverse complement strand
GCGGGTGGCGGAGAAGCGGGCCGGGAGGGCCTCCCGCGGGCTCGGGCGGGCCGATGGTGGCTGGCGGCGGGGAGCACCACGAGGCGGCTTCCCGTTGGCTCGGGCGCGGCGGCGGATCCGACGTGGCGAGGCGGGATTGGCCGAGGGCAACGGAGCGGACGTGTCCGGCGGCGGGGTGGACACGTCCGGCGGCGGGAGGAGGAAGATGCTAGGGTTAGACCGAGAATTTCGTGGGAAGAGGCAAATTTATAGGTAGAGGGAGCTAGGAGAGTCCAAATGGGGTGCGGTTTTCGCCCACACGATCGTGATCAAACGACCGAGAGCATGGAGGGGGTTTGGAAGGGCTAGGTGGGCTGTGTGAAGGGGTGCTGGGCTGCAAAGAGAAGGTGGATTTCGGTTAACTCGGTTAATCATTGGGGCATCAAACGACCTCCTAATGGAACGAAATTTGACGGGCGGTCTACCGGTGATATACCAAGGCCACTCGGCAAATCTCGGCCCATTCCAAGAACGTTTTTCGATGGCTCACAAAACAAGAGCTGGGAGGTGCGACGGGCGTGTGCGAGTGTGGTCGGGCTCAGAACGGACAATGGAGAGAACCGGGGGAACCTAAATGGATGCAAGTTTTGAAAAACATGTAGATGAAATGCAGATGATGACATGGAAAAATGCAACACACAAGCAAATGACATGGCAACAACGACGAATAGCAGGAAGATACCTGGCGCATCAGTTCCGGGGCATTACAACTCTCCTCCACTAACAAGAGATCTCGTCCCAAGATCTTAGGAACGAGACGGAAGAGAAGAAGGAAGAGGTGAAGTAAGAATGCAAGAGAAAAGATGAATGAAGTCGAGAGCACTCGGGTAGAAAGAGGGACGATGAATATGACAACAATCAAAAGCTCATGGAATAAGATCAACTCTAAAAGCGCTCCGGTTAGAACAAGATAGAAAAGGAATGAATAAAAGAATTTCGACAGCACTCCGGTTGAAAATGGAAGGAATAGAACATGAACTTCACCCCATGAGATGGCACTTGACGAGATGAACAATGCAATGCCTCCGGAAGAATTGAAAGAATTGAATGAAAAGAACTTAGAAGGAAGGATTGAATGGAGTTGTTGAGAAAATCAACAACGAAAGAATAAGCTTGTTGTGGATTTATCAAAAACAACTCAATACTTGAGGTGAAATTATACCACAACCAATGTCTGAATAGCTGAGAAGAACGAAGAAATGCAAAACTCCACTTCAAAAGAATACGAAGAAGTAATTGCACTTCGAGACGCGTGAAGAAAAGATACTTGAACTCCTCCAACAAGAATCTTGATGAACACTTGAAGAATGGATTAAATCATGAAGAACCACCATGAAGGACTCCGGTGACAAAAGGATGATGAGACAGAATGAAGGATGAAAGAATAAGATTAAGCCTTGCAGTGATTTAGATGGAGGTTCCGACGAAATAGCCGAGGAAAATTTGAACTCCGGAAAAGGAAATATGAAAATACTTCGAACCGCGAAATTATTCATCATAAACGAACTCCGAAGGGAGGGATTAATCACTTGGATGAAATAAGAATAAGATTTATTGTATGCTTTTCCTTCATCAAATTGAATTGATTGCAAGCAATGGATTTTTGCATACTACTTAATCTTGTTGGAAAAGGATTAAGGGGAATATGGCACAAAGCTTGAGAAAGTCTTCATGAACCTTCGGTAGATTAAAAAAACGAATGAATTGATATGATAACAAACGAAAAGAATATGAAGGAACCACCGTAAGAATTCAAAATGACTGACAAAAGAGAATGAATCACATGGAAGAATTATAAGAACAAATATGCTTGAGGGATTTAGATGCAAAAGAACCGGAAGAACTCGAACTGATTAAAGAGCACTTGAACGAAGCGCCGGGATAATTGGATAACGGTAGCTGAAATTTGAGGACGAAGAATTCTTCTGGAACGATGGCCTCCGGTGAAAAGAAATAGGAAAACAACTTCTGAAATACTCCGGATAGGTGAGAAAAAGGAATATCTGACAAACGGAATAATTCGAGAGGATAACATGAAGCTAGAACCACGAAACTTCGAGAGAACGGACAAGATTTAAGAGGAACTCTTGTTCGATCTTCAAATGACGAAGAAAAAACACCACCAAAGTTACTGAGATACTCCAGGAGGATGAAAAGAGGAAGGGTTGAACCAAAGATGAAAAGAATTTGAAAGCAATCTTGGAGATGGCATCTGACTGATGAAATTCATTCTTACGTCAAACTCGAAAATAATTAGGAATGGCTCCGGAATAATTAGAAGAGTCAGGTAAGATCCTGGGAAAAGACCTGTGGGTTAGGGCCCACTGTAGAGAAAGCACCATTGCAAAAGATTGTTGCAGAGATAGATGATGCACCGGAACAATTGAAAGACTCGAATGAGGTGACAACCTCGGATTAATTCAAACACAGACGAATCACTTGAGATGTCTTGAGCACTCCGGAAGGATAAACTGGCGAGAGGCGAACGAGCAGGGGAAACACTTGATCCAAGGAAAAGAATATGATCAACCGAAAAACTTGAATTGAGTCCACCGGAGAAGAAAAAGAGATGAAGAATGTCAAACAAGATGAGAATTCTCCTATTGAAGAGGCTTCGCATGAATGAAATTGATGCTCGAAAGAGACTCAGGCTCTAGGAAGAAGAGGGTGGGAGGGCGGGAAAACAAAGGCACCTGGAAGGGAGAACCGACGAATATCTTGAAGAGAAAACACCAGTTGAAATCATTGAGGAAAGAAAGCAAAGACTTCGCATGAGTAGGATGGATACTCGATTACGGACTCCGGCTCCGAGAAGAAAAAAGGGTGGGCGGGTGGGAAAAGAAGACAACTGAGGACGACATTGAGAAAGAACCGAGGATTGATCTCGTAAAATAAAGAGGTCGAATTGACTTGAAAAGAGGATGCACCAGATAAAAAGAGCAGAGATCCAACGATCGGAAAACCAACTGCGTGATCCTAAAGAAAATTTGAAGGGGAAGAGGAGTAATTCAGAACACCTATGTCAAGATTCCTCACCAGAGCGATGAAGGGGCTGAGGAGTAAAAAGAATTCCTACTCTCCGATATAACTAGACTCCGAAAACAGTTTTCTTCTAGACTCGACAACGGCCAACTACAAACAATCAAGGGGGCTCCTGTGGTCGATCGAGGCTCTGATACCAACTTGTCACACCCAATATGCGACCGTATCCAAAAGGAACTCGAAGCTCCCACCAAGGATGGAAGTGCATATTGGAGACGCTTTTGCAAGGTGGATAGCATTACATCATACCATTACATAATAGTTGGGGATACATACAAGAGGCATACAATGCCACACGAATACAACATCATCATACACAAGAGCAACATCCGACTACGGATGAAACACAAACAGAAACTCAACGACATCCACCCTGCTAGCCCAGGCTGCCGACCTGGAACCTATCCCCTGATCAAAGAAGAAGTAGAAGAAGAACTCCAAAACAAGTAACATCGCTCTCGCGTCAAGATCATCGCATAACTTGTACCTGCAACTGTTGCTGTAGTAATCTGTGAGCCACGAGGACTCAGCAATCCCATTACCATGGGTATCAAGACTAGCAAAGCTTAATGGGTAAGGAATGGATAAGTGGTGAGGTTGCAACAGCGGCTAAGCATGATATGGTGGCTAACATACGCAAATAAGAGCGAGAAGAGAAGCAACGGAATGGTTGTGAAGCTAGCAATGATCAAGAAGTGATCCTGAACTCCTACTTACATCAAACATAACCCAAAAACCGTGTTCACTTCCCGGACTCCGCCGAAAAGAGACCATCACGGCTACACACGCGGTTGTTGCATTTTAATTAAATCAAGTGTCAAGTTCTCTACAACCGGATATTAACAAATTACCATCTGCCACATAACCACGGGCACGGCTCTCGAAAGTTTATACCCTGCAGGGGTGTCCCAACTTAGCCCATCACAAGCTCTCATGGTCAACGAAGGATATTCCTTCTCCCAGGAAGACCCGATCAGTCTCGGAATCCTGGTTTACAAGACATTTCCACAATGGTAAAACAAGACTAGCAAAGCCACCCGATGTGCCGACAAATCCCGATAGGAGCTGCACATATCTCGTTCTTAGGGCACACCAGATGAGACATACTATGAGTAAAACCAGACTTCGAGTTTCCCCGAGGT